>NW_017537523.1:362782-385009 GCF_001853355.1 Bactrocera latifrons | reverse complement strand
CTCTCTCGAACAAAGAATTCTATAAGAAAATTCTGCGAAAGGTTTTTGTGGTACTTTGCGCTTTGCCAAACGAGATATACGATGACATTGACATAGGTGGGCGAAATAAGAGGCAGCGGCTGTGAAAATCTCTTCTAATGTCCATTCAAAATCCACATTTATTTTCAGTGGCCTTTTTCAGCATATAAAACAACAAAACTTACTTTCAATTTAAGCTTAGTACACATTCCTCATATGTATGTATATCGTGAATTGTCTGTCTTTCACCTTTTTTTATAATATTTTCATTTGTTGACGCAGAGCACACAGCTCACCGTCTAACAGCTAAAATGTCACCTACCCAAGTCTCCTAAAGTGGTGCTTTCTTACTTACAACACACACAATCCGTCAGTGTTTATACAGTTGTCTCACATGAGTTGTTGGATCGGGTTACTATCTAGTCTATTAATATGCCAGCTTATCTCTGCCGCTAATAAATCTATTAACCTAGGCATACGGAGAAAACTAGAAAATATTAACAAAATGTAAATATAATATATATGTATATATATGTTTATATGTAGCGCCTTTTTTCCCGTTAAACCGCTATGCCGTTAGAGCCAATAAACTTCAGCGAACAAATACTTGCATATCAAACTGCTTTTGAAAAATAAAACAAAGTCAGCAAAATAGACATTGTTTTCACAAAATTGTTTATACTTTTCATAACAACAATAAAACAACAACAAAAAAGCCAACTGCTATCAGCAAATGGTGTGTGAGTGCTATTGAGTCGCTAGAAGCAAGCACGAGATTCTCTAGATAGCGAACGTGATAAGTAGGCGAGCAGCGAAAGCAGGGGTCTCAGCGCATCACGTGAATATCGCCARTGTCGATAACAAAGAATGAAGTATTTATGCATATGTATGTGGGTCCACATATACCAGCGCATGTGCGTTGTATAATAATATATATGTACATACATATTTGTATCTAGCAGCTGACAACAATTCGTCAGAGAGATAAGTATAACTCGCCTTCTTGATTGGCTTGCTGAATGATTTTCAGTTTTACTAACACCTAAATAGTAGTAGTAACTCTAAACGAAGCCTTCACGCACATCAAAACAAGTAAAAATGGCAACGCCGGTCAGGAATAAGGTTAGAATCAGTGGTTCAGGTCGCTTTGCCGATTGCTAATAGCCATAGGAGTTTCTCATTTCTCTTCACAAATGACTGAATAAACAATATAAGTGTGATTCCTCCGTCACGCTGAGGGATCAACCATCCTACCAACACCTAACCTAGCCTATTAGTCTACATTATTCACCCGCCTTCAGTATTAATACCACTCTCACCTCACTCCGACGGATAGTTAAGCTTTAAACCCCTTTCATATACTGTCATCAGGTGAGATACCAGCACTGTTATTACACTCTGCATGATAAAATACTGAAGATACCGAAGTCTCTCATTAATAAAAATATTTAGTTCTTCTTTATGATATTACTCTACTCTACGCTATCTTTAACAGGTTGGATGTTTATATCGTCTGTACACCATAAAAGAATGCGCATTAACCAGGTTTCTCCAGGATTGGGCACAGAGTGCATCCAGTCCACTGCCCAGGTCTTTCAAGGATGGAGTCCAGTCACATTTTTGCGCAAAAGCTCAATAGGAGTCAGGAGTCAGGAGCTTGGCTCAGCAACTGCCTAACTACCTCGGTTGTATTTTCCAATTTGCTGCAGAAGCTCCACAACTGCCTCTTGGCTTTATGAATCTCTTTTTAAAATTCCTTATATGCATCTGTACATTCCCTCCCCCTTGGTTTCCCCTTGGCTGGTCGAAGAGCCCCTTAACACTTAGTGATCCGAGCTTCTTGTTTCCCAGTGGAGCTACGCTATACTGGAGAGCACGCTTTCGAGGGTGACTGTCCGTTTTTGTATTCCCGAGGTTGAGGTATTTTACAAGCCTAATTATAATCTCTTTATTATTATATAATTATAATTATCTTACTCTACAAATATCAGTTTTGTGTTCTTAGTACTTCTGAGGTCTGACTGTTATACTTAAAATCTCACATAAGTCTTATCAGAARACAAGAGTTTACGTTCTCGATTGAGATATAGTTATGTTGGTTCCTCCCTCCGTTTGCTATAGCTCATTTAGTTATCATTCTAAAGTTTAGTAAAGATTAAACCCTTTTGCTGGTATCTCCGTTACCCATACTACGTAGTCAACATTCGCGTCTCTGCATCTCATCAGCATAAGTAGGTTCTAATCCTTGCCATCCTTTACGGTTACTGCAGTCAGGTCATCTGTATGAAAACTTAAATCAATTTACATATTACTCCATACTTTTCTTAACCAGTATGGCTATCCCGAACTTGTTCGTTACAATCGGGAAGTATGTACAAGTATAAATGTAGTCATTCTCTCTAAATTCAGTAGGTTTATCTGAAAAAAAAAAAAAAAAAAAAATACTCTAAAGTTCGGGCTTGTTCTCAAAATCGGTCTCCGTTTCTCTCTTACCTGCATCTTGGAACTTCAGGACTGATTTCCATATAGAGCTTTCTCACCGCCCACACTATTCAGRCTTGACTTTTATTACAGACTTAGTGTTATCTAAGCGACTTTTATCCGATTAGTACTTAAGGCAAGCGCTAAAGCATTTTTCACTTTAAACCATTAGCTAGCTTAAGTCTMTCTAATTAATGTCTATTTAACGAGTGGCTTATTCAATATTGTACACGAATCATATATTGTATTTCTTGATGCCATAATAGACTTTTGCATTGCCAACGAATTTTAAATTCGCTTAAGTATTACTTAACTTATTTAATATTCATACAATTGTGGTTACAGAAAACACTCCATTACATAAAATTTTACTAAAGAGGCTCGTAAGTATAAGGTTTCCTAGAAACATGCTCATTATACTAACATAAAGAGAGCTATAATCGTATATGCATTGCTGTCGCGGGTGTTGATGCCGCATGGGTTCGATGTACGTGATAATTGGCAAGTAGAAGCCGGCATTACTTTATTTGGAGCAAATCACGTAGATTTACTGGAAACTCAGTTGTAGTCGAGTCTGCTTGAGATGCTTATTAACCTAACATCAGTTTTTTCATGTCCAGGGTTCCCAGCTGTGTCTAAGCAAAAACGAAAWTACAAGTATAGAAAAACGATAAGAAGGAACGTTCCAAAAACATACATCAGAAACAAAGAAAACTTTGCTAAGYCTCTATTTTGAGGTTATAAACAAGATAGATACCACAAGTAGTAGAAAAACTCTAATGATGAC
The DNA here is from genome assembly GCF_001853355.1 of Bactrocera latifrons. Classification (NCBI taxonomy): domain Eukaryota; kingdom Metazoa; phylum Arthropoda; class Insecta; order Diptera; family Tephritidae; genus Bactrocera; species Bactrocera latifrons. Next base: position 381,723 of record NW_017537523.1, on the reverse strand, counting down.
CATGTCCAAAATGTGGTATTCYTTAAACTATAAAAATGAGGAATAGATAAGTGCTCAACTATTTAACCAAATTTAATTGAGAGGCCCGCATGCCTTCGACCAAGAAATGCAATGAACTTCAACCACAGCAATTTGGTGGAATGTTTTCACATAAACCATCTCTGCAGTTGTCTGCTTGAAGCGGATCCACCTCCCACTAACATCAAGTGATACAGACTTCAGACGTAACAAATTTAAGACACACACTGACCGTCATTACAGTGAAGCAATCAAGACCTTCACCGATTCCTCCTCAATGCATTGCATACTTAGAGCCCAACATCAACCATCGAAAGCGAAGAGCATGAAGTAATCCTAGAGTTTATTTCGCAACTTCGTTCTGGATACTGTACCATATTAAAATCCTACTTATCAAGAATCGACCCTGATATACCGAAAATATGGCCAGCATGCAGTGAGTACCACGTGACTAACTAAGTATTTGCATGCCCAGCGAACCCCACTTATCTAACACCCCTCTCTCTATGGTRGTACTCACTACACGAYTGAAAAGCAAAGTCTTCTTTCGATGAACAAAGAGCAAATTCTACAAGTTCGTCATAATTCCCGTCCTGATGTATGGAGGCCTGGACAATGGCATCATCTGATGAGTCGGCTTTAGAAATTTTCGRGAAAAAGGTAAGCGAAATATTTATGGTCCTTTGCGCTTTGACAATGACGAGTACTGTGGTCGAAGGAACGGCGAGATTGACATAGTTTATTGGATCAAGAGACAGCGGCTACGCTGGCTAGATCAGGGTGTCCGGATATATAAAAACACTCCAGTTTTTTTTTTATTTTTTTTTTCGATTCAGTACCCGTCGGTGAAAGCAGAGGAAGGGGGARATCTTTACTCCGTTGGACAAGTAGCAGGACTTGGTATATCGAATTGGTGAACTAGTGAAAAGAAGAAACGACTGAGACGCTATTGTCAACTCGGATATAGTCATGTAAGTGATAGCTTCGCCAGTAAAGAAGAAAAGATCTTGAAACTCAGTAGTGACACGCTCTATATCACTAGATTATTTGCGGATAGTGTGGATAATGAATAGATCAAAACGCTTCTTTCAAGTTTAGTCAGGAGAGAATTGAGTAAAATAGTAGGGTCACTGCACTCCTGAGATCAGAGTTAGGATACAGAGCTTGCGTGTAGAAGKGTCAAATATTAGAGCATAAGCACATGCCCAGTCTTTGATGGTTGCGACCGGTTATCTTTCATAGCTCTCAATATTCTATTTTAAAATAAATTGGGCAGCTAAGGTAGGAAAATCGAGTTGTTCAATGTAGTTAGAACTCACTCGGAAGCATATTGAACCTCATTATTACATAAATGCAACGACATAAGATCTGACATTCTTGCGACCCCACCTTTTAAGGAATCTACCTACCAATCACTACTTTATCGATATTTGATTCTTGCAATAAAATCACGATTACCACCCATAACTAACTCGAACTGTATTCATAAAAATATTTTTTTTTTTTGAAAACTCGAAAGCAAAAGGCATTAAAATTTTATTTATTTTCATAAAATTCAAGCAATTTCGCAGACATTTTGTTTAATTTTATTTTCCATTGTTTAAATACAAAGAGATAATACAATTTTTATATTAACTAATTTAAAATGACATCGATGATACCGACGGCACGTTATCGGCCCGTGGTGCGTATTGGCAATTGGTTTGAGGACATCTGTTTGGAGCAGGTTTGAGCTGATTTAACAAATACATGTGTCAATAAAATATTTACTTTTGTACGCCTACAAATAGGAAAAAGTGCAAGCCTTCAAGAGYCTACGCGATCGCGGTCAATTATTGGTGGAGAAGACACGTCGACTCTTCGATAACTTTCACAAAGCCATCGAATTGGAGGCGCCCAAAGAGAATGTCTACTTTGGCGCCATCGTACAATTAATGCCCATGAAGATGAATATCTGCGAAGAACATGTRAAGGCACAGCCCGCACTCTCAGTCATCATCAATGAGCGCGTTGTGCGGCATAGCCAGAATATCAATGACGAGTGTGAAATAACGATTGCGCCCTCGGTAACACCCTGTGTACGCAATTCGTTTCGTATAGTCAGTGGTGATGAGAAGGATCGCACCAATGAGGTGATCAAATATGGACAACAATTTCGCTTAGAATGTGTAGAGAGTCAAGATGATATGCTGCTACTGTATAGTGCACCGAAATCGGCGGATTTGAAGAGTATGATTTATACTACTTTTGATTCGAGAAAGTGGGGCGAAATCAATCTGCCACTGGGGTTATGTAGGAAAAGTGTAAGTTTTGAGCATTCTGTACTAAGTCACGTGTTTGGCAACAAGTTTGTTAATGCATACATCACTTAGAACTGTGGTCCTGGCAAGGAAATACCCTCGGCGTATACGAAATGGTTTTGCACTCATATTGAGCCAAAGAAGCGTTTCGAGAGTCATGGTGCGCCAGTGCCGGTGAGTATGAGGGAGGTTTTAATCAATATTTTGCAACCTTTGGTGGTTGTTTAGATAATGAGATCTCTACTTAATGCATTGTGGAAACCACACCTTAAGCTTAGCACTCGCCTGTCTCTTTCAGAGCAACACCGCCTTAGTCATCACACACGTGCCAACTAATAAGAATCTTGCGGCGGAAAACGTAGTCGTGCAAACACTTTTTGGACCGGTGAGTCTGAACAGTATACTTGTAATTTATACTGAGAGTTATGTGGTGAAGTCAGGTGAGAAGATCCATGAGATAAACGAAAGTTTATCAGAAAAGAAATCGGTAATACAAAATATTATTGGGTAGACTACTGACTGACTAGATACAAGGAAAGTTCAGAAAGTAATAGGACAGATTCCGCCTGTGACTGTACTCCGTAGCGTGCGTGCACCGACTGGATTCCCTCGAAGGCGTTTCTAGCTAACAAACGAACGGCTGGTCAGTTGTCTCCGAGCATCTGGAGAGTCAGGACAAACATTTTCGCGCGACGTGTTTCTGTGAGTAGTGTTATTCGTTAGAGCAGAGATATGCGACTGAGTTCTGTATGAAACTCGGTAAATCTGCGACGGAGACGTTTGATATGATTAAGCAGGCTTACCCAGATTAGCAATAAGTGGTGTAACAAAGAGTCMATCTTCCGAGTGGCACACACCCGCGTCTTCTCGCCCAAAAAARGGAAGAATAAGCGCATCCAATGTTAAAACGATGCTCATTGTCTTTAARACATCAAAGGCATCGTTCACCACGAATTTGTTCCTYCCGGACAAACCGTCAACGCCAAGTTTTACGTGSAAGTCCTCAAGTGACTCAAACGTAGGGTCAATCAGGTGCGCCAAGACATCGCAGCCGATTGGAAGTTGCAYTACGACAACGCTCCGKCTCACACYGCCTTTCTTGTGAACAGCTACCTAACCAAGGCCGGCATCTCAACACTTYCRCAACACTCYTWCAGCCCATATGTCGCSCGYCKGACTTTKTTTTGTTTCCTTGCTTGAAAAGGCCAATGAAAGGCAAGCTTTTGAGACGATAGAAGGGATCCCAGCAGTTAAATACTACACTAACWCCAAACTAGAGTAGTAAATTTTAATAATTTCAACTCATTGTTGGATCATATATCTTTCCATGATAGAATCGCAAACCTTACTGAAGAGAAATGTCAAAAGAGCGGAAAAAATATGGCGTCGTTTGCTGTCCCTATCGATATACTTTTGTAGCGTCCATATTAAATAACACATTAGTAAAGAAGAATTTTTAGATTTGTGAATTTAGAGCTTATGGTTCTTCACTATCCCACTTACAAATCAATCTTCAAGTTGTACAGACAACTGTTGATTCGTTAAATTATACTTGTTTTTATGATTTTATTAAAATCATTATCCGCCGAAGTTTGGAAGGATTCTTTATTATGCATTTTAGCTAAACAAGAGAGATTTCACTTTACAACTTTAAGGATCTAGTAGATTTAATCAACGTCTGTGTTGAGCTATTTAGTCGAAGAGATCGAAACTCAAAACATCGCCTTCCTCTGACCCTGACTCCTCCTTTTTGGCTACAAGGCTGTAGTTTTTTTTCCGTACATGGACCAATTCAAATGTGATACCGAACCCCTTATCGTTGTCTTCTTCTGACTCTGACTACTCCTTTTGGTTTGAAGAGTATAGTGCATTTTCTTTCTGGCATTGTTTGAACTCAAATGTGGTAACCGGTCTCCATTATATATTATTTTGTCTCGAGCTCGGAATTTTGGACAATTCTCAAAGGCCATGAAATTAGATTTTATATTTCGTAACAATTTTTTTCAACACTTCTTCTAGGAATTCCTCGTTTCAGTGCAGAACTATAAGGACATTTACAATCGCGAACGTTGGCAAAATATTTGGATGATTTGCAATGGGCAAAGTGAGGGTAAACGTTAAGTAAATATTCCAAAGCATGTAGCGGAATCATTGAACCCAAGGGCTGCAAAAAATATCGGGAAAGAATTTAAAATRCAATTAAAACCAAAAATAAATAAAACTTGTACAAAAAAAGCAACAATAAATTAAATATAAAATAGCGCATGAAAGAACATATTTGCACGTCCGATTGCTTGACGGTTCTTTTGCGAAAACTCAACAGTTGTTGGCGCAAAACGTCGCTCAGCGCAAGATAACGGTTGCACAGCATGACAGAAGACAGCAGGAAAATATTTACACGGTGACTAACTCAAGTGCAATGGCTTCCTAGGTGACCCACTGGTTCCAGGCAGGTAAGCGGGTAGTCCTACAAACATTTATAAGCTAAAAAGCGCTCGGAGTCGTCTACTACGCAGTAGGGTACCAGGTAGTCATTGCCCCTGCGTAAGGTGATTGCAAAAATTCTGATCCAATTTACACACACAGCTGGATGCTAATTTCTCTGCACTACACTTGGCCCCATTTCCGTTGAGGTAAGYAAATAAAAAACAAACGCATAGTTCAAGGCAAGACAACAAAGCTGTTTCTAATGCTCGATCCAGCTATAGGCGAATTCGACGACTACGACTATAAAAGTCGCAACATTCTTTCAATAGCACATAGTTTACTCGAGTTCTTGAACGAGAGCCTTTTGAAAAAAAAAAACTTTTTTACAACTTTTTTTTTTTTTAACGTCTAAAAAATGTTGCTGCTACTTAGCTTGGCTTKTCTCGGCGGAATCGTCATTGAATCTGCCGCCGCCAGTACGCGTATTATAGGCGGCAACTTTGCGCTGCTCGGCCAGTTTCCGCACCAGGTCTCATTACAACTGCGCGGACGTCATCATTGCGGTGGTTCACTCATATCACCGACTATGATTGTCACTGCCGCCCATTGCACGATTGGACAGAGTCCTTCGCAAATGCGTGTCATTGCCGGTACGGTGGACCTGCTCACCCGYAATGGAAAGTCCTTTGATATTGCCAAATTCATCATACATCCACAATATAATAAACAGACGCARGACTACGATCTCTCGCTCATACAGCTGAGCACGCCGGTGACGTTGGATGATAATATCGGCGTAATTGAATTGGCAGATATGGAGGCGAACCACGCGGCCGACACGGTTGGCACTATCAGCGGTTTTGGTGCTGTTAATGGCAATCTGCAGCTGCCCAATCGCTTGAAGTATGCCCGCGTGCAATTGTGGAGTCGTGACTTCTGCAATCCGCAGAACATTCCCGGTATTACGGATCGTATGATTTGTGCTGGTCATCCAAGCGGTCAAGTGAGCGCCTGTCAAGGCGACTCTGGCGGCCCATTGACAGTGGATAAGAAACTTTTTGGCGTCGTGTCATGGGGCTTCGGTTGTGGCGCAGCTGGTAAACCGGCTATGTACACATACATCGGTGCACTACGTTCTTGGATCAAACAGAACTCTGGCGTTTAATGTGACATGCGATACGATTAATAGAAAATGAGTAAAATAAAATCCAGCTTTTAAAAATATATTTACATATATAGTGTCTGATTTATATATATATTTTTTTTCAAATTCTTTTTGGTACCGTAATTCTTGTAATATCTGGATCTAAGCACCCGTTAATCTTAAAGTACGATTCGATGAGAATAAACGTCGTACAATATAGCTCAAGCCAAGAAATTTTTTTTAGGGAATAACCCTTCGTTATTTTATATTTGCCACCGTGGGTTTCAAAGCACTTGAAGTATGCGATTAAAGCACTGGACATGTAAAGGCTAGGTTACGTTAAGAGGTCAATCTTAACAGATGCGGTCTTTTGTGTTACCTAAAAAATCCTTTATAAAAGAAGTCCTTTATAAATCGACAAGGCGCTTTAAGTCTATCATATATTTATTGTGACGGCTAATGTCAGYKTCGGCTATGYATYCTGGTAMTGCGAAGGTAAAARAACYGAKATGTTACATCCTCAGTCTTGCAAATCCTGGACAATGAAGAAAGTGCCCGGATGTTTTCAACTCACTTTCCCCATACAACTTTGACAACTCGCGTCTGTCAAGACTTTTAGCATTACTGCATGAATGACACGTGCAAGCTTCTTAGCAACAGCCTTCCCGAGTGCCCTCCTCCAAATGAGTATATATGTAAATGCATGTGTTTACATCATATATTTAAAAGCCACTGTATCGAATCAACCAAGYATTGGTTGATGTACCAGTGTAGTGGTGGTTGTAGTGTTGACTGTAACTGTAACACTCACAGCGCCATCTGTGCACATATCGTGTCAGTGAAAGTTACAGGATGACTCATAATAAACAAATGAACACGCAGTCGTTATTATTCAAACTATTCGTTTTTTTTTTTTTTTTTGTTCTAAGTGTTGTTTATTCAGAGAACGTTTATAACAGAGAACGTCTATCATAGAGAAGGTTCACGGTTCAAATATCGTAACTTTTCGAAGGGGCAGAGATGATCCATTCTCACCACAGACATAAATAGACAAATGATAGACGCTCTCTGGTTTATTGATATGATAAAACTTTTCTAATACCGTTTAATATTCGATAAAAGATAACAATCTATGCATGTTTARGGCATAAAACAGCCTCTAATTCATKCAGCCTGCCGTTTGCCTTACAATTTCAGACAGTGAGATCCCTTTGTCGTACGTATTTTGAGATATTTCACAGTTTGAAGTGAATAGTTTATACAGCGGGTTGAAAACGAGATGTTGAATATCACTCCTTCGTTAGTTAGGCTAACTTTCCGAAACACTTTTGAGCTCCTCAATTTAAGGCTACTTTTCCACCAATGGAATAATAGTTTAGTTGAACTGAAGCCACTTGACTTGCCAGCGACATCGCTTCGCTCTATGTATCTTGCAAATATTTTCTAAGAAGATCCGACGTTTTCGAGCCAAATTTTGTTYAGCGATGAGGGGTATATCTGGCTCAATGGATATGTAAATAAGCGGTCATTTTGCATTTGGGACGAAGAACAACCTAACGATATTCAAAAACTCCCATTTCATCCACGAAAACAACGGTTTGGTGTGGTTTTTGGGTCGGTGGAAACATGGGTCCAGTGGTAACCGCTAACGCGCCATGATAAACGACCGAATTGATGACCGAATTGATGACCGAATTGATGCCGGCGATATGTGGTTTCAACAAGACGCATCAATCAATGGATTTGCGAAAGATTGGCAGTTAGATCGTGTGTTATTACATCGTTAGACTTTTTGAGGGCATATGTAAAGCTTAAAGTCTATGAAGGCAATCCCGCTTCCATTCAGACCTTAGAGCAAAACATCACGCGTGTCATWARCCTGTTACTAGTSGAAGTGCTYGAACGAGGCATCAAAAAGTTGTCTCAACAGATGGACCATCTGAGACGTAGCCGCGGCCAATATTTGAAAGAGATAATCTTACGAAAATATATGCGAAAGAATATTCTTTCGAATAAGAATAAATATTTTCCGTTAAATTTAAGGAGTCTGCAATTTTATTTTAAAATAGTAGGTAACCTGGAAACGTATCTCCCTTTAGTAACACATTTGTAGGGTATACATGAAATAGTTCTCGACTTATAGCTYTAATAAGCGTTGCTAAGTTATACTGCTAATCAGCGTGAATAATGCCCCAAGCAGTTGAAGAAGGTTTAGTAATAATAGGTACAGAAGTACTTCGTCATTTTAAACGGTTGCAGGTCAGTGAAAAGGTGCTTGTGGAATATCGTAGTAGATTGTATAGATAATTAGAATTTTAAAGAATTTAAGWTAAAAAAATAACAATAAAAATATRTAAATAATATTTGAGGAATTCTTARASTTCTTATTTGAAACTTGAAAGGAAATCAAGTTTCGCCAAAAGAAGTCTCCATAATCCAATCGGCTACAGGCATCGACTGTCTAGTTAATAGAACTCAAGGACGAAAAGAAGACAAGGAAATCCATCGCAAAAGAGATCATATTTATTATCGTTGCATTTTTTATAATAGTGAACAAAATTTTCTTCGATATTATTCATGATCCGTATTATCTAACACTAGCTGCTGCAGCCGAAATTTACGTATTTCCTTGTTTATTATTTTAATGCTTTTCTCACTTATTTCAGCTGAATCCCAGATTAAGCCCAAAAAGTTATCCCAAAGTGTTCTCAAAATGATGCGACTTATTCAAAARCTCATCAGAATGCGCCGCCCACTAACAGTTTTCAAATTTATAGTGTTAGTGGCTATATATATGCTTCTGATTTATTGCAAACGACTACGGGAACTGACCATACGTGCGCCAGACTTTGCTGAAACGCCGAATATGAACAAGGAACGGGGTGGCGAGAGCACGGAGTTTCTTAAAACTGACTTTGGGTTACGGCACAGCATTGCGGTTTTAGATAAGATGCTGAATGGTGTAAGCACAAGTAAGACTTTCTTTCCTTCATTTACAAGGCATTTGCTACTCTCTTCTTTCTTCTTAAAATGTTGTGTATTCTATAACGATTTTTCATATTACTTAGCTCCACAGATCTTCAAAGCGTCGAGTGCTCATTCTTCGTTCAAAATTGGTATTAATGCACCTGGCGAGTTAGGAAAACCGGTACATTTGCCCACAAATATGACAGAGGATATGAGGAAAGCCGTGGATGAGGGTTGGCAGCATAATAAATTCAATCAATATGTGTCCGATATGATTTCGGTGCAGCGAACGCTGCCTGATCTGCGGCATGAGTGGTAAGTAAAAAGTTGTGAAGAGCTTGGAAATTTGTGGAGAGCTCTACTAACATTGTAGTAGTATTTGTGGAAATTAAATTTGGTACAAAATTGTCTTAGCCTATCAGACTAACTTATGGAAACTTATGGCTGGTCAGGTGGAGTCAATCTTTCGAATTTTCTATGCTATGAAAAATATTTAGAGAATTGTTGTATGGTCTTTCCCACAGTTTTCGAAATTGAAATGCACTACATTCACCTCCAGAATTATAAATTTAACTGAAAAGTTCATAGGCTGCGAACTAAAAAAAGTCTCGCACCATTCTTCCTAAATATAACTTTACAACTATTAATCGATATTTCATTTCGCAATATCTATGACTCAACATATAAAACTCAGTGCAATAACATTTCTCATTCCAATCTTAATAAGGTGCAAACAACCCGATCGTTATTTGCGAGATCTGCCGAAGACCGATGTAATAATATGTTTCCACAATGAGGCCTGGTCAACAATGTTACGAACAGTGCACTCAGTGCTAAACCGATCTCCGGAAGTGCTGATTAAAAACATTATCTTGGTCGATGATTGCTCAGATATGGGTAAGATAATGGACAGGGTGCAGCGACGAGATATTAAAGATGACTACAGAGTAGCAACCTCAGAGGACCAACCTATTATACATATAATTTATAAAAAATTATAAAGCAACTTATACAAACAGTCTGACATAGTCCCGTTTTCTGAAAGCGCCGCTCACGGCTGCACTCTTTGGTCAATCTAATTTCTTAGGGGTTTCAAACCTCAATCAATTCTAATGTGATAAACTTTTGTTTTGCAGCACATCTGAAAGAACCTCTCGATAYCTACTTTAAGAGCTATAAAAAAGTGCGCATCATACGCGCGCCGAAACGCCAAGGTCTCATACGAGCGCGACTGTTCGGCGCACGCTATGCAACGGCGCCGGTTNTCCCAGATTAAGCCCAAAAAGTTATCCCAAAGTGTTCTCAAAATGATGCGACTTATTCAAAAACTCATCAGAATGCGCCGCCCACTAACAGTTTTCAAATTTATAGTGTTAGTGGCTATATATATGCTTCTGATTTATTGCAAACGACTACGGGAACTGACCATACGTGCGCCAGACTTTGCTGAAACGCCGAATATGAACAAGGAACGGGGTGGCGAGAGCACGGAGTTTCTTAAAACTGACTTTGGGTTACGGCACAGCATTGCGGTTTTAGATAAGATGCTGAATGGTGTAAGCACAAGTAAGACTTTCTTTCCTTCATTTACAAGGCATTTGCTACTCTCTTCTTTACTCTTAAAATGTTGTGTATTCTATAACGATTTTTCATATTACTTAGCTCCACAGATCTTCAAAGCGTCGAGTGCTCATTCTTCGTTCAAAATTGGTATTAATGCACCTGGCGAGTTAGGAAAACCGGTACATTTGCCCACAAATATGACAGAGGATATGAGGAAAGCCGTGGATGAGGGTTGGCAGCATAATAAATTCAATCAATATGTGTCCGATATGATTTCGGTGCAGCGAACGCTGCCTGATCTGCGGCATGAGTGGTAAGTAAAAAGTTGTGAAGAGCTTGGAAATTTGTGGAGAGCTCTACTAACATTGTAGTAGTATTTGTGGAAATTAAATTTGGTACAAAATTGTCTTAGCCTATCAGACTAACTTATGGAAACTTATGGCTGGTCAGGTGGAGTCAATCTTTCGAATTTTCTATGCTATGAAAAATATTTAGAGAATTGTTGTATGGTCTTTCCCACAGTTTTCGAAATTGAAATGCACTACATTCACCTCCAGAATTATAAATTTAACTGAAAAGTTCATAGGCTGCGAACTAAAAAAAGTCTCGCACCATTCTTCCTAAATATAACTTTACAACTATTAATCGATATTTCATTTCGCAATATCTATGACTCAACATATAAAACTCAGTGCAATAACATTTCTCATTCCAATCTTAATAAGGTGCAAACAACCCGATCGTTATTTGCGAGATCTGCCGAAGACCGATGTAATAATATGTTTCCACAATGAGGCCTGGTCAACAATGTTACGAACAGTGCACTCAGTGCTAAACCGATCTCCGGAAGTGCTGATTAAAAACATTATCTTGGTCGATGATTGCTCAGATATGGGTAAGATAAYGGACAGGGTGCAGCGACGAGATATTAAAGATGACTACAGAGTAGCAACCTCAGAGGACCAACCTATTATACATATAATTTATAAAAAATTATAAAGCAACTTATACAAACAGTCTGACATAGTCCCGTTTTCTGAAAGCGCCGCTCACGGCTGCACTCTTTGGTCAATCTAATTTCTTAGGGGTTTCAAACCTCAATCAATTCTAATGTGATAAACTTTTGTTTTGCAGCACATCTGAAAGAACCTCTCGATAYCTACTTTAAGAGCTATAAAAAAGTGCGCATCATACGCGCGCCGAAACGCCAAGGTCTCATACGAGCGCGACTGTTCGGCGCACGCTATGCAACGGCGCCGGTTTTGACGTTTCTCGATTCGCATTGCGAGTGCGGCGTGGGTACAATTATAACAACATTTAAGCAATAATGGACATCAACACTCTTTATCTATTACTTTAAGGTTGGCTGGAACCGCTACTCGATCCCATAGCGCGCAATTACACCACAGTCGTCTATCCAAATATTGCGACTATCGATCACGAGACTTTTGAGTATATGAATGTAGATGACATGCTTATTGGCGGTTTCGATTGGGATTTAACATTCACATGGATTCCAACACCCAARCGTGAGTACGTGCGTAGAAAYGTGAGTGTGCGTAGTTTGAGCGCAACTCGTTTCTCATGAAGTTCAATTTGCACAGCATACCATGGAGCCGGTGTATTCGCCCACAATGCCTGGCGGTCTATTYGCAATCAGTCGTGTATTTTTCGAACATCTCGGCACTTATGACACTGGCTTGCTCATTTGGGGTGCTGAGAATTTGGAATTGTCGTTTAAAACTTGGATGTGCGGTGGTAGATTGGAGATGATACCCTGCTCTTACGTTGGACACATTTTTCGACAAACTGCTCCTTACAATGTAATAATATAATATATGATGTTAGCGAGGAAATTTCGCGACTTAAAGAAAKACTGTKTTTCATGATATTTACAGGTGGCAGRTAACAAAYCCAGRAACTCTGTGCGTTTAGCTGAAGTTTGGCTGGATAACTACGCTAAATATTTTTATTACAATATAAATTTTGACAAGGGTGATTAYGGGAGTGTAGATTCGCAAATCGCAYTGAGGTAAGAAGACTAYAAATTTGACTAAAGCTACATATACCATATTTTTTTGAAGATAAGGGGTGGAAAATGCCTTCCGCATCATCAGAGCTGTCATCACTTGCAGATCACTAAAGAAAGAAGTGTGTGTTCAGCGTCGTCTTCTGCCACGTCGTTGTATACTATAGGCATAACGGCTCTTCGTCATTATCCATTCCTTCAAGATACTTTCTGAATTATCCGTGTCCGGATAGTAGCAATGTCGACTTATCGAAAATTGCGCCTTGTCCATAAACTACAAACTCTTATAAGTCGGGCTGTCCATCTGACGCGACTCTCATTCTCCCATCTTTGTTGCCATGGAAGTATCGTGTCTTTTTATAGTCGGTCAATTGGGCTATTGTTATTTTCATTTGCTTTCTTTAGCTGTTTTTTCTTACGCGCTGGAAGGTCTATAAGTTAAGCTGCTGCAATACCTTCCACCGGTTTTTCTGTTTTAGTACTTCTGCCCAAAWCTCTGCTCCGTATAGTAAGACACTGGTGGTTGTGGACTTTCTCTACTCTTAAGTGGGTCCTCCTATTTTGGCCATTAGCCTACTAAATAGGAGGTGTTTTTTCTCTCTTTCTTGCCGTATGCTGGTTTTGTACCCATAAGGTTAATCTGGGGTCCAGTCTTACGGCTAGGTAACTCACATCTTTTTTGTCCTTAGAATGCCCTAAGTCCTTTGTAAGTTTATTGCGAGAGGAATGTGCTTGTTCGTTAGCAGTAGTAGCTCTGTTTTTTCTGTAGCGTGCTGGAGGTTATGTGAGTCAAGCCATGTTTACGTCCGTATTATGTTCTTATTCAGCTTTCTTCGTGCTTCCTCTGCACCCCGGGATGTGATTGCTGTTACTGTGTTGTCCGCGAGCCGATTAAATATGAYTCGTTTGGCATTTCAAGTTTTAGTGTTCCATCATTATTAATGTTTCACAGGTCTGCGCCTAAAATATACTCTTGTGGTGCTCCTGRCATAATTTTTATTTGTCGTGGTCCGTCTCTAGTCTGGTACGGCAGTTGGCTCCGGGCTTTCTCGCTGTATCGAGAGCGGTGTCCTGATATCCAGCTGGGATTCCCCTTTCCCCTACTGATTAGGACACGTCGCTGTTTCTTCCAAATTTCAGGAAACATTATTCCTGCTTCGATGCAGGCGTTGTACATATTTAAGAGTACTGCGGGTCACTCGGAGGCTATTGTTTTGAATATTTCTCCTGGGATCCAGTCTGGGCCGGGCGATTTGTTAGTTTTGAGCTTGCCAGCGGCCAGCAGTTCCTCCATGTAGAAAATATAGTATAGCGTGTAGTATCGAAAAATTTCTTACGTTTCGGCATTGACCTTATTTCAGTCAAAAGTTTCGTTTTGTAGACATTGTACTGTCGAGAAATACTGTATCCTTAAAAAAAAAAAAAAAATTCCTAATGTCTATTATCAATGATCCAACTGACCTATCTTCAGCGAACCCTTTATATTTTGAAAAAAAAAAAAAACGATCTCATAGCTGGATTCATTTCAGTGTCCCTTATTCCTCCATACCAATACCTTAGTTTGTGGAAATATGCAGGAATTTTTTATTTTTTGTCAAATACTGAAAATCGGACTACTCTGTTTTTTTTTATAGACATCAAGCGATACTCTTCGTGGAACTGTCCTTTTTTTTTGATGATTTTTGGAATTTGAACGAGTTTTAGTTCCGTTTCCGTTTCCGTTCTTTGTTTAAGCATAGAAATCTATTTGCGAATGAATTGATTGTTCTCACCTTCGTATATAATGAAATAACGTGAATCAAAGGGATGACCTACTGAGTGATTCAGAGTGCTTTGAAGGGTTGAAGAATCAGAGGAATAATATGTGGAGATTCTGCATAAGTGTATCTCTAACTAGTCCCACGAATAAAATCAAAATTAAAGGATGGAGAAGAGGCTGGTTCAGACATCCTTACGCTTCGTATTTTTGAAATTGTTCAATGTTTCTTTTCTCTTCAAGAAAAAGGCTTAATTGCGAAAGCTTCAAATGGTATGTGCAAAATATATATCCAGAACTGGATATACCCAAAGATCCGGTTTCCGCTGGCGAGGTGAGTATTTCCTGCATTGCTAAGACAACTTTTTGAAAATAACTTTCAGCCATTCAGATAAGAAATCTCGGCGCTGGCGGTAATAAATGCTTAGATGTGAATGGCCGAGCAATGTCAGGACTACCAGTTGGTCTATGGCCATGTCATGGAAAAGAAGGAAATCAGGTAAAACAATAGATGACAACATTTTTTGTGTGGTTAAAAAAAAACAAATTTTTTAATTTATATAAATATTCTGTTCTTCAAAAAAGCACTGGTTTATGACTTATGCTGGTGAGATACGTCACGGCGATTATTGCTTGGATTATGGCGGCAATTTTGTGATAATATTTCACTGTCATGGCAAGAAAGGAAATCAGGTATGGATACCAACAATCAGATGTGGTACCGATAATAAACTAATTTTTTCAATGTCTTTATTTTGAACAGCATTGGACTTATGACACAGTAAATCGTTTCTTAAGACACGCTATCTCGAAGTTATGCTTGGCTGTATCAACGAATGGTGAAAATTTGCTGTTGGATATATGTGATCCCGAAGATATGCATCAGAAATGGCTGTTGGAGAAATTTGATGAACCAATGTAGATATATATGTATGTAGGTGTATATATGGCACTATGTGAAATATTTATATTGGAATAGTGTATGTCGTTTTTCGTCCAAAGATAATTTCGAACTCTACTTGGAAGTATAAGCTAATAAAACATATAATGATAACACCGATACACAACCTTTTGGCTGATTATGTTATACAATCTTGATAGTTTAGAGATTTAGATGAAGAGTGTTGTATTCGAAATGTACAAAGGGTTCGTATTGAGTGTATACTAGTCTGTCGAATTTGTATACGAAATTTTCTATAAAGGTACAAGAGTTAGATATGTCTGTTCGTTGCGAAGCCCAGCGCTTAGGCATGAATCAAAAAGCTCGTCGCATATCGACGAAACACTTAAAGCCTGTCACCATTTTCGTAATTCGCTAATATGACACCTGAAATTGACTGCGTTCGTAGAAAGTATGACAACTAAGATGCCTCAGCCTAAGTCAAAGCTGAACAGTGAAGGAGATACTATCTAAACGTTTCCACCTCTTCTTCCTTACTACAACTTTGGCAAGTTGCATCCTTCAAAGACATTAATCTCACCCCGCCATAGCCAACAGGACAGTGTCCATTTAAGACATCTATCATTGCGGCAATGTGAATCTTATTTAGCGCTAGCATTTACGTTTTACTCTAGGAATATGAACGTTTTCGCAACCTCACAAGTTCTGGTGTGGACTTTTTTTCAAGCTCATCGCTTTTACAATGTCCAACGATTCCGCTGTGGCCAGAGAGAGTGAGCTCATGTATTCCCTGTCGAGCTTTGAACTCACTATCAGTGAGCATAAGCACTGTAAAGTAGATCTGCCATCGCATGCAGCTCATAAAGCATTATTCGCAAGAGTACTTGAAAAAGCATGTAAACCTGTTGCTTTCTTGGATATTGTCACTTCTGCATGAAAGACACTACTGTGATCTCCCTCATGAATCGTCACATTGAGATTCGAAACATCAGTGAAAAAGCTACATGCGAATCTTCTCCAGCAACTGTCACCCACATATTCTCTTACCATGTCTGATTTCCTGGACTCTGACACCACTAAGAGCCGTCCGTTGAACGTGTCCTTCATCAGAAAAAACGCCATGGAACAGTATTGGCTTAACCACGGTTTGGCAAAGCTAAAGCACAACTTTTGTTGCGAGATTCCACCGCTTCCCAATAGCTCCTGTGCAACAACATGAGGTAACCAATGATTTCCACACACTCTCCTCCACATTTTTCTCCCATGATAGTTTTCAATAAAAATTTAAGCCTTTTTTCGGCAGATTGAAGTCTCGAGGCCCTTAATGTGGGAGGAATCCCGACCGACTAGTTGTAGCTTGGTATTTATGAATTTCGAGTAAATTTAGCTTCTTGTCGGCCTTTTTAGACTACAGAGAATTAACGAGTAAGTTTTCTGAAAACTTCATTGGAAATAATGGATTGTGTGAAATAAACGGAAACACACCTTCCTAGTTCACTAAAAGTTGTGGAGCTGCTCTATAATCTGGGGAGCTGATTACGGTTAAAACGTGTTGGTTAGTTTTCGGAAGATACTGCCGTATAATTGTATATTTGCGATTTTTGAATTGTACAGTTGATCGAGTAACTCTATAAACTTCTTTAACTCACCAGGGAAACATAATTTGACATTTGTTTACCCTGAATAGAGTACGACAAGTTTGTCAAGAAGCTTGTGACACACAAAAGCTTATCGTATATCATCATGATGAGTTCAGCCGATTAAGTCATGACCGTCTGTCTGTCCGTCCGTTCGTTTGAGCGCATTTTCGCGAACTAGTTCTTCAGCTTTAGAGCTTTCGGAAATTTTGTACTTACAAAATAGTATGGGAAACTTGTGTATTTGACAAGATATCTTTACGAAATTTGGCACAGATTCTTTTCTAAGAAAATGGTCCAATTTCCGAAGAAATTGTTGTGATCGGCTGACTATAGTATATTATTGTCATACAATTTGTTCAATCGAAATGCTGTCCTTGTATGGAAAACTTTTGCACTTGACGAGCTTTTCTGACGAAATCCGGCATGGTGTATTAGCTAAGGCAATGGTATCATCTCCGAAGAAATTGTTTAGATCGGACCACTATAACATATAGCTGCCATACAAATTGACCGTTCAAAATCAAGTTATTTGCGTAACATTTGGTATTTGTGAAGTGTATTATAGCGTCGGTGCAAGCGAAGTTAAGTTTTTGTTTTCGTAGCTGATTACTATTATTTATATTTTATTTACATTATCTAATTATTATGTTTTTTTTTTAAGAGTATTTTATAGCTCTTCACTTACCTGGATTGTTTTCGAATTCATTCCTGCTTGTCTCAATAATTTTACGATATAATCAAAAACTCAAATATATATTTAAAAACATATAATTAAATCATTATGTTTTCAGGACTCTTTGTTTTTATTAAATTATGTTTCATATAATAGTTCAATATATTTTCGATATGTTTACCCTAAAAGTATGCTACGTCGCACTAAAACTACATTTTTCATACAAAACAAGCGATATACATACATACATATGAAAATTACAGTTGTGGAAAGTGTAAAAGATTGTAAATAAAAATGTATGAAGTGTTGATACAAAAAATAAAATGGAATATAAGAAAAAAAGCAACACWATTAAATATGATTTATTGCACTCAACGCCAATTAAAAATATTTGTCGTGTACTTTTGTTAGTGAGTGCACTTGTTCACATATGTCAGCGAGTTTTCCATTTTGCTAACAAAATAATTTCATAACTAATGATTCAATGTAAACATGTTTTTGTTTTTGTAGTTGTTTTGTAATTAATTTTTTTTTTTTTACATTTTTTAGGCAAATGGATTTTTGTGTGAATTTATAAATGTTTGATTTGTGTAAAAGATATACGTACTGTTTACAGCTAACTGACGAAGTGGCAATAATTTGCAATGCTGACAGACAGACAGACGTTTTCATACATATAAACATTKCTAGATTCATTTTATTATTTAGTGCTAGCCTAAACTAGTTAGCAGCGCTGTGTTAGTATTGCAATAGTGGTTTATGCGCTCGCTTAGCTACATGCATGTATATATGTATGTATGTARTTGTATGTGTGTATGCATGTATATCTGTATTCAGATAATTGCTTGAATGTATGTACAATATGCCTGCAYGAAATTCTGTAAAATTTAAGCGCAATTTTATTTACAAATTTTGCTTACACTTTTGTAAGCACTTACATGYCTGTGTGTATGTATGCATATGTGTGCTTATTTCTATTTATATACATACAAACATATCTATTCCAAAACTATTAGGCGATATAGACTTTTTTCATACCTATGTGTTCATATTTTTTATATTTTTTAATACATATGTTTATATATATATACTACATATGCTTGTTGCTTTGCTCTTGAGTACGAAATTTTTAATAACTGTTAGCTTTTCGTAGAATTAGAAGGCACATTTTCAATTTCGCATAATTTACATTAAGTTTTGTTTAAAATAAATATGATTTTTGTTGGCATATCACAAATAAAATATGCGTTTATTTACATTAGTTGACAAATTACAAAAATAATATTGGTTTACGACATTAATTAATTTATTGAGAAATGATATATGCAGATGATGCATGATTAGAATTCAGAAAAGCATAAATTTTCAATTTATTTGGCAATAATGTGACCGAAAAAGTACAAATTCCTTCGTTATGCCRCAGTAATTTTCTTTAAAAAAAATTTTTTCACCTTATTATAGTTTTTCTTGTTGTGATTTATGCCTGAAAACTCTTAAAAAATTTGTTTATTATTTTTCGTTTA
>NW_017537523.1:350487-360052 GCF_001853355.1 Bactrocera latifrons | reverse complement strand
CGCATAGTTGTTTTAAATTTCGGAATTTTTAAATTTCAAATAAAACTTATTAAAAACAAAGAACATAAATTAAACAAAATTACAACGTTCATCAAACCGCAACTCACTCACACAAAATCTATTTCTACATATATTTTGCTTTTCAACTACTTTTTCAAAGCAGCTTTGCCGACACAATCTGATATAATTTTTAAATGCAGCGTTACCAACTTAATACTTAAGTTTCGTTAAACTACATTTGACTAAGTCTTGATTGCTTAAAATTAATTTTTTTTTTATGTAATTACTAATTAATTTCCAAAACTATTTTGACTTCATATGCACTTTTACAAAATAAACATTACCTACTTTCTCATATGTATATGTAAATATGTATAGTATGTCTTAAACTCTGCACTTAATTATATTTCATTACACACACTGTCTTATTTTTATTTTATTTTTTTATTTTTTATTAAACTTAAATTTTTTATATTACAGTATGTTTTTCGCTTATCCTTTTTTTTCTTAGTTTTATTTTCTACTTTAGTCTTACTCTACGCTTAATGTTACTGTACAACAGTCGTCCTTTGTTTTTGCCGTTTAAGTTGGTTTGCGTAAATGCACAAATGTGTGTGTGTATATGTTTGTGAAGTTATACATTTTTCAACACGAACGGAAGCTTAACGATTATATGATTGTATTTATGTATATGCGTATATGTGTGTGTAAGTACTTCTGCTACAACATCCTGCTACCTGGAAATGCTCGACAACAGCTTGCATGCAAACAACCATAAGTGCATATGGTTATAAATTTATATAATATAATATTTACATATGAAGCCCGCCTGTTGGCCACGGCGTATGAGTGACGATGCGCTACACTATTTATGGCTGTGTATGTGTGTGTGTGCCGTTTCACATTACAGCCACGGATAATTGTGACCATATTGCACTTCAGCTGCTATAATGGGCTGTTTTTGTCTGTAGTGTTGTTGTTGTTGCTGCTGTAGTTGTTGTTGTTGCTGGTGTTGCTGTTGCTTGAAGCGTTCTCTCGCCAGTTGTGCCACTTCAGTCGCTTGCTGCAATTTATGTTGCTGTCGTTGCTGTTGTTTTTGTAGCTTACGCTGCTGCTGTTGTCCTTGTCCGCCACTTCCGTATCTCATTTGTTGTGACGCTTTATGTTCTATATATCCGTGTTGTTGATTGTGCTTCTGTTTCAATTGTTGTTGTTGTTGCTGATTCTGTTGCTGCTGTTTTTGTTGTGCATTTCCTGTGCGTAATTTATGCTATTTTCGTCGCTTGTGCGTCGGCAATAAAACTGTGCCGTTGGCATAAAAGTAACCTCACAATTTCGATGGATCGTAATTTTCGAGCTTCCATTGTTGTCGCAATTGATTCGAATCACACTCCTCCATGACCACTTTGTCCTTCTTCTCCGATATGGCCAGACACTTGTCTGATGAACCGTGTCGTATTTGACGCATSTGCTGATTATACTTCCAGAACTGCAAGGTGGGAGAGACGGTGGCGAGCGGCAGAGCGATTGAGCGGTGTTGAGAATGACACGGTTAAATGTAAAGTACAAAAAAGGTGTTAAAATTCATTCAAATATATGCTATAAAATAAGCTAAGCTAGTAAAAGCAAAATTAATTTTCGCTTTTATCGATTTTATGGTTGTCCATCACACTATTTGAATTTTTTTTGTTTTTTTTTTTTTGGTTTTTTACATGTGGAAGTGGTAAAAAAAAAAAAAAAATAAACAACAGTTTTTTCGCTATTCTTTATGTTCAGGAACTGGTCTAATACCTATATCCATACAATAAGCCGTTCAAAAATGTTGGCAGAAACTGCTGAACAATTGTTTCATAGTAGCGCTTTAACTTACAGCGAAATAATTGTTGCCTACTTTGAGTGGCAAGTGAATGTGATTTCAAGTGCAAATCTTTAAGTTTATAGTATATACTTGAGATAAAAGCGCTTTACCTCAATATTGTACTCAAAACTCATTGTATTAGTATAAACAAGATTGCAGAGACTCTCAGTATAACTTTTGCTGAGACGACTCAACTTCAGCTTGATGTCTTAAGTACAAAGGATTTCTTTCGCAAAAAAGGTTATTGAATACACACGAAGAAAATTAAATCAAAATTTCATTTTATTGTTTCACATTTCATTTGTGGACTAAAAAACATTGCGCTCTGAGGAGATCGCTACGTGCCGATAGAGCTCGTAATATTCATGAAGATCAAGGGACTAAAAGATCTAGTTTAAGTATTTGAATTTAAATAAGACTGCCTCAAAACAAAGTATTTTGAAGAATTTTGTATAGATTTTAACCACTTTTTAATAGCTCTTTAAGTTGAGACCACTGACTCGGAATTTGCTGAAGAGAAATGTCGAAAGAACGAGGAAAATATGGCGTCGTTTGCTGTCTCTATTGGACTACTTTTGTGGCGTCCTTATTGTAAAACCAGTTACTTGTTGTATTAGCTTATAAAGCGTTGTCCACAATCGTACTTTCTAAAGAAGAGTTTAAAATTAAAAAAAAAAATTTTAATAAAGAGCAAACTAGCCCTTGTAAAGTGGCCTAGTCTTAAAACTAAACTAAATTTTGAATATTTTTGTCAACAAACAGCATAAGATTGGTACCTAATAATCGAAAAGAAATACTTCAAAAGGCGTAAGTCTACAAAGAGCATCAGTGGAGCTCTTAGAATAATGCAAAGTCAGGCACTCATCGTAATTTTATGTTTACTGCCCACATATGTATTTGCTCTGTAAGAAACTGGTAGAGAAGTCAGCTCTTAAGCTAAAGGAAACCTCACTATTATTCGTCTGTAATAAGGGACATTCGATGATGCTTAGTAAGTACGCACATCGAAGCAATAAAAAAAAGTGACTTCCCTTTCAGAAAGGCGAGGAAAAAAGTTCGGTCTATAAAATTGACTTCGCTTCCAGGGTGGAGTGGAAAAGGGCTTCGGTGGACAGGGACCAAGGGTTAAGTATCTATGTATATGCAAAGGTAAAAACTAGTTAATCKAGTGGCAGGTGGTGTCTTTGTTTCAAAATTAGTTACCAATATCGCTTACCGACCACTAGCCAATTGCATGGTCTTCTAAGCGAATTCTACAGCAATTAAAGAAATCTTTCCTGCTACGACAACAAGAAATACGTCCTAGATACAAATAACCAAGCGACTTTAAAACCGCTAAAATTTGTCATGATTGATCTCTTGGTGGATCTAACATCCTATTTCACGATAAACCTGCACTGGATTCGAAAACATAGTGATATGGTTGGCAACTGCGAGGCAGATAAACTAGCCAGTGCAGGCGATACTCTATACTAGACTCCGAAAAAGAGGAAATTTATATGCCTCTGGCGACTTGTAGAWATTTGGTCAAAAAATAACTTATATATACAGCTGGGTCACGGTTTAGTCCATCCACATCACAAGTAGACTGGACGCACAATACAATGACTTTTGTAGAAGAAGGAGGTAGAAAATGAATGAGAAGGAGAAGAAGATGTTCTTCATCTACACGAATGCAAGGGTTTGTATAGGAAAATATTTTTTTTTTAAATCTCAGAATTGAAAAAAAAAAAAAATCCAGGTATATTTCGCTAACGCAGAACCGCCTATTGTGTTGGGAATTGTTAGGAAAAGGATCACACCTATCCGACGATGATTCCTCGGAGGTGACGCAAATAAAACTTGTAGTACTGATGAACTTCATCAGCTAAACAGGTTGATACAGTGAGCTGATAATAGAGCGAGGGAACTTTAGTCCGGTTGGTTTGGAAATTGAATCGAAAGTGTTATATGCGTCGTCAGACAACCCCTCCAGCAATGGTAAAACCTGACCAGCTGTAAAAAATATGTCCAAAATGTTTAATTAAGCTGTAAAATTATATGCTAAGTAAAAAAAGAACAATATTAAGCTCCATATAAAAATACTAAAAWTATATTATGTGTATCGATCTAAATMTTTTAGGCATCAGATGGCTGCCATTAAGAAAACGGCCCMTAAAATAGATTTGAAGAAAGAGTTTGGGATTTGAATTTGGTAGYAMTAAGTTTCTTSAAGATCCYCTTGCCTTTMAAAGGGCATCAGATGGCTSCTAATGAGATATTGARAAAACGACTCATAATTGTGGAGAAAGTATAATGTTTCAATTTAGTAGACCTAAGTTTCTTGCAGATCATGCTTCCTAAAATATGCTTCAAAACTCTTTCCTTTTAATAGACGACTTTTCAGGAATTTTTTTTCATACTTCAAAAAAAACAAAAAAAAAACAAAAATTTGTGCTTTTACTGTATGGATTCCTGACCACAGGTTGAATTTTTAAAATATCTATATTTTCTCTCATAACCATATCAATTTTAATATCTTAAAGAAATTTAAAAAAAATGTGGGTATTTTTTCTGGAAGCCTTAAAAAACTCTCCAAAACCATTCTACAATTTTTCTGATTTCATTGCTCCAAAACGATTCTGTTTACCAAATTATGCAATCAATCAAGCCAGATGACAGTAAAATAAACCTATACATTCAAACACATATCATTTTCAAGTTTATGTGCTTTACCCCCACACACTCTTCTGACCAAACGTTCGCGGCGTTTCATAAACCATTTGAGGCTTACCTGATTTCCTTTCGAGCCGTGACATGGATACAGAACCACATCGTTGCCAGCATAATCGAGACAGGCCTCATCGCGTCGTATTTCACCGCCTTTGCTCAGCATCCAATACTGCGGCRCGTTGCATGCACATAACGGTGTTTACATGCGTGTGTGTTGCGAACATTAGCGCGTGTGCGTGTATTTGGTTTTGTCATGTGGCGACCACGGAGCATACGTTGGTYGGGGTTTAGTTGATTGTTCGGTTATATAACGGCATAAATACACAGCGATACAGCAGCACGCACGAGTAACGATGTCGTAACGGTACCCATTCAATATTAATGTGAGGCGCAGTGCAACGGTGGCAAATGCAGTTGTGTTGACCGTGTGTGTGTGTTCCCGGCACATCCCAAGGGGCAAAGTTGTTGTAAAATAAAATATTGAATTTATTTCGTTAGTGGAGTTGTAATACAAATGAAAAACAGAAAGCTGCAAAAAAAAAAAAAAAAAAAAAAAAAAAAAAAAAAAAAAAAAAAAAAAAAAAAAAAAAAAAAAAAAAAAAAAAAAAAAAAAAAAAAAAATGGCGCAAACGGAATGCGTGCGTGAAATAATAAAAATAGCGAAAACGGAAGAGAAACGAAATAAAAAATGAATTAAAGCAAAATTATTTATGTACGAGAAATGAGCAAAMACAAAAAAGCGAAATAAAAAATGGCAAATGGAAAAACCGTGAAATGCATGAATGATAAATAAGAAAAATAATATATGGCCAAAGGCGATTATGGTTATGGTATTGTTTGCGTGTAAGTGTGTTGATGGTGARTGTATGTGTACTTAATTTTTTCTTCCAGCGAAGCCGTTTAGCAGTGAAGAAAAATACTGATTCTTAATTTTAATGATTGTTGACTTAAATCGAGTAAATAAGGAATATGCGCATATAGCAACTAAGATAATTAATTTAATGCAGCAAATTTTTAGAAAAGAGCGAATTTGGTATAAAAACTGGTATATATAGCATAACTGATATATTCAAAGGTAACTAAATACTGAGATGCTTTTAACAAACACTAAGTTTGGAGAGTACTGAGTCAAAAAATAGTTGGTATAAATCACCTAAACTGGTATAATTAAAAAGAAATAGTTTCGTGGACGGCTATATCAAACTCTGAACTGTGAATAGTAGCGAGTTGGAAGGCAATTTATGTAAATCACATAAACTGGTATAATTAAATTTTAGCGGATTCCGATTTGAAATGCAACTGGTATAAATCTCATAAACGATTGTRAAATAGAACTCGATTCGTGGTCGTCTAACCAATAGTTGAATGTGGAGAGTGGTGATTTCATGCCACAACCGGTATAAATTTCATAAATGGGGTGAAATCAAATAGAACTAGTTACACAGTCACCAACACCTGTCGCTAAACTTCGAAGACTGGCGACTAGAATAGCCACTATTATAAAACACATAAACTAGTATAATAAAGTACAGTTCGATTTTCTAAGAGCTCTAACACTCTGAAACTCACTAACTTTAGGGAAGAGCGACTCGAACAACAATTCGTATAAATCTTATAAACGGGTGTTAGCAAAGGTAAATATATTTGTAGTTAGCTGTAAAAAACGCTAAGCTTTGTAGAGTGGCGAGTCGAACGACAACTGGTATAAATTTCATAAACTGGTATAATCAAACATAGCTGGATTTCCAGGTGAYTCGACACTCGCTAAACTTTAGAGAAAAGCGAGTTGAATGGCAATAGGTATAAATCACATAAACTGGTATAATTGTAACTTTTTTCAGATGTGGTTATAAAGCTTGCTAAACTTTTCCGACAGTGGCAAATTGATAAAAAATGGTATAAATCTCATAAACTAGTATAATAAAAAATTAATAACAAAAGCGTTATATCATTTTCAGTAAATATTATTGTTTTACCATCACAAGTAATTTTTTAGACAATATAGCAGATGGTTTTTAAAATTATATATATAGTTTTATATGCTTGCATATAAAGTTCGAATTGTTATTATAGAATTAGACTGAAATTAGGCATTTTAAAGAAAAAAAAAAATAAAAGTTTGCTCTATATTAAATTATTTTTGAAAAATTTGTTTTTATTTGCTTTGAAGTAAAATTAAATAGTATCTAAATCAGATTTTCTCCCTTCAATTAAACTGAAACTGGTGTAATTTTTTAAGCTTTAAACTAGACTTTTTTCAGATATTTTTTGAGTTAAAATAAAGTTGGTATAATCTGTGACGTTTTAAACCAAATTTTTGTATCTTCCTTGAATTAAATGAAACTGGTATAATTTTTGACATTTTAAACTCAACCTTTTTSAGATATTTTTTGAAATAAAATGCAGCTCGTATAATTTTGGATTTATTTTCAGCTAAAATTTAACTGGTGTAATTTTTAACGTTTGAAACTAAAATTTTCCGACCTAATTTGGAGTAAAATTTAACCGGTATAATTTTTTACTTTTTAAACTTTTTAAAATATTATATTGAAATAAGACCAAACTGGCATAATTTTTTACTTCTTAAACAAAATTTTTCTAGATCTAATTTGAAGTACACTGAAACTGGTATAATTTTTGACATTTTAAACTAGATTTTTTCAGATCTTTTTAGTACTAGTAAATGAAAGTAGTATAATTTTTGATCTTTTTAACTAGATTTTTCAAATCTTTTATGAAGTAAAATTAAACTGGTATAATTTTTGATATTTTAAACGAGATTTTTTCAAAACTATTTTCAAGCAAAGTGAAACTGGTATAAGCTTTGACGTTTAAAACTAGATATTTTCGATATATTTTGAAGTAAAATGAAACTGGTATAACTTTAGTAGTTCTTCTACCTAATGAAAAAATTAAAGTTTGTTCTATATGAAATTATCAGAAAGCAGTTTTACCCTCTATGTGTATAAATTAAATTAATTTAATTATAGTCCGGTTTCGAACTAAATTTTTTCAGATTTCTTTTGAAGTAGTCTGAAACTGGAATAATTCTGGCCTTTTTAAATTAGAGTAGAGTTAGAGTAGAGTTTTTTTAAGTAATCTGAAACTGGTAAGATTTTAATAATTTAGCCTAAAACTAGTATAATTTTAATCGACCTTCCAGACGACATCACGCAAAATTAACTAGCTACTTGCATGGTAAAAAGGCAGTTAACTGTGTAATTCGACTTGTGGTTCATATTTGAGTCTTCTGAAGGCTGTTTTTAAAATAAATGCTCGGCCTTTTGAGACTTTCTTCATTAAGGCAACGATTGCAATTTGCGTCRACAATGTGCTGGTATTTCACTTCAAAATTACAATGAGTAGGAATGAATGTATGCCATTTCAATATGAAGCAAACTTAATGAGCATGTGAATGAAATTGCTGGCATTAAATGGAATTGTATTTGTTGTACTCATTTTGTTTTGTTACGCTTAACGTTGATGACATTGTAAATATTATGTTAATATTTGTAAGAAATGCATAAGAAGTATCTTCGAATTTGCAACTTCCTGTTTTCAGTCGATTAAATACGCGTACTTGTGCTTTGTATGAAAAATTTAGATTAAACATTTTTGTTATAATTTCTTTCATTACTCTGTTTTGATTATTATATTAAATTGGATTTTGAGAGTGCCGTTCATATAAATTTTTATTAAAAATTTTAGTTATTTATTTTCAAGTCAATATTATCTCTTCAAATCACTTTTTTCGAACTTGTATAAATATAAATGGAAATTGAACGTCAAAACATTGCGAATATATAATTAAATATTCATATATGTATATAAAAATGATTAAATATTAACAACACTTTCACGCTGCCAAAATGTGCAAGTACTTTGAAAAGCAGTCTGCTAAATATATTCGCAACATGTTTTTATATATTTGTCACACAAACACATGCATACAGTTAGGCGCACAGCAAGTGCATATTTTAATGCAATTTTTTTCGGTTTTTATGCGCAGCGCCGTTAATTTGGGCATTATGAAAATATAGTGATAGGAAGTGTGAAATATTTTGCAATATTAATGAATGCGAATTGAAAAAAAAATAATAATAATAATAAATGTTGCATAGTTGGAGGCGCATATGTAAAAATATATAAATGCCATTGCATTTTCCTTTTAATGAAAATTATATTTTCGCATTTTTACGTTGATATTTTTTTGTTTGCCGAGAAGTTAATAAAAGATACACTGTATGCCATAATTGTTTATTTCTTTAATATTGCAAATTTAATATTTTTTTAAGAAAATATGATAACTTGTATGTTTACTATAAAGTAGTGAATTGTGTATAAATTAAATGGCATTTGAGTTTTTTCAATACTTGGTAACTGTTATTAAAAAATTTGTGAAACACGTGTTAACATTTTCGCACTATATTGAAAGCTGTATCTTTAATTTTTTAAACGTTTTTAATATTTTTTTTTTTTGTTTAGTTAGTGTTTTATAAAAAATTATAATTACCTATGTACGAAAAAACTATACTAAATGAATATATTGTTTACAATTAAATATTTATTATACAAAATTACGAAATTTATATGAAAAATGTATTTCGTCTCAGCTGATTAAATAAAATATCAAAAAATAATTGAGAAAAAATATACTTTTAAAAAGTTTTGAAAAGTATTTATTAAGAAATTTATTTGAAAAAAAAATATAAATTGAGAAGAAGCTTTTATTAAAATATATATTTTATTTTTGAGAAAAATAAATGTTTGCATAAAAACAGTAATGTTACACAGACCCTTTTTAAATTTTTAATGGGACACCAGTTCCCTCTATCTTAGATAATATACGACAAAACTAGCCAAGAAAAATTAAGAGAAATACATTTTAATAAAAAATGTATGTACACAAAATAGAAATTATTTATTGGGAAATCGATTTATTTATTAAGAGCATTATGTAAAAAAGTTTTAGAAATATTATTTAAATGTAGATAT
>NW_017537523.1:347609-349777 GCF_001853355.1 Bactrocera latifrons | reverse complement strand
GGATATAGATTTAATGATCTTCAGGCAAATGTTGGGGAAATGGTAAATAGCTCGAAATCTCTTCGAGTCCGTTCGAAATATTTAGGTGAATATTTGGAGTACGAAACCCCAMTCGTCCCRATAACGCTGAATTTTTTCAAAARGAGTACCGTAAACAAGTCTYTTTAGASTTGATCRTGCGAATTTCAATCTCGCATTYATAGCAATGYAACAATGAAATGAAACGGTATGGTGTATAATGAATTTGTTACGGACAGGCGATCAATAAGGAGTTTTATTTGGCCATATTTAGGCGTTTGCTTGATCGTTTGCGTGAGAATATCCAACGAAAACGGCCGGAATTGTGAGAGAAAAMTTCATGGATTTTACACAATGATAAAGCCAAAAGCGCAATGAATACTATCGATAAGTACTGGGTGCTTTTTTGTCACAATRYATAGTAAATTATTTCKAGCGCATGCAAATTACTTTTGAAACGCARAAGGGAGATTTTCATTGAGTAAAACWAGAAMATTTTACTTTTGATTTTATTAAAKYTAMAAATCTTMMGMTTAATTTTTCATATATTTTCSTTAAGGARAAGCGTSGAAATCTACTTAATGTAAGTGTGAAAGCCTGAGTGCCGGGATCACGTGAAGCGTGCATGGTCGAAACAGGGCTGCAGAACCCTTATCRTGTTTGGAAAAATAAATTCTTTTACTAATAAATGAAATCCAAATGTCATAACAACTTGGGCACATTCAATATTTTCATGAATAAATTCCTAATCTGAAGACTTCAAAAAATCAAAAGTTATTAATACATCCAGGACTACAAAGWAGTATAGTTATATATATTTTATATTTTATTGTGTTTTTTATTAAGAATGTCTTATTCATAAAGTTTACTTATAAATTTTAAAATTGTTACTACAGAATTTTATTTTTTTTCTGTGGTTTTCATAATTATTTCTTTTTATATTATTAATTTAATAATTGAAATTAATACTTCAGACCATATTTTATAATATGAATTTTAATTTATGTTAACTTAGTTATTTTAGTTGTTATTATGTAGGATTTTAATGTTTTCCTAAATTACCATTTTTGGGKTAATTAACGAGTCGCTTATGAAATTATGGTATTCAATTTTAAATTTCCCTCTTTTCTATGTATTCGCACCWTGTTTATGTGTTTTATATTAATATAGTTATGTATGTATGTAWGTGWATATAATGTRAATGAATTWTTATGCAATTATGTTTTACTTAAAATTATGAATAATTATGACTTTCTACTAAATTCCGTTTTACGCACTAAAACAATCAATAAAATATGTTTTCCATAAAACTTGTATGTGTTTTTATTGYCGCAATATGCTTTGCAATGTGATGTTAAAGCATGTCAGCAATAAAATATTAGATGAATATGTACGTATGTATGTATGTACTTAATATAACAATAAGGTCAATGATTAAGCCGCAGCCACAAACTCCGTGAATTAGTTTCTGTTTTTTTTTCTTTTTTTTTTTCTTTTTTTTTTTATACCAAAATCTACCAAAAATAACAATTAATTCAAAGTAAATGTACGCTAAATGCTAAACGCAGACCAAAGGAAAAGTGAAAATGAGGTTTTTAATAAATATGGATATATATAACATATCTATGGTTGAGCTTCCTTAACTCGAATCAGCATAATTCACAAAACAACAAAAAAAAAAAAAAAAAAAAAACTTCGAGCTATAGAAACTTCGACATATGGACGGAAATTTGTATGAAAATTGTCTGCTATTTCCAATCCAAGCCTTCGAGTTATGAATGCTCAACTGTACTTATATTCTACTGTATTGTAGCATGAGTGCAATCTGTCGGCTTACCCAACATTGCCGCCGGATGCAAATGAGTAAAAAATTTGAAAAAAAAAATAAAAAAATTTATTTAAAATTGCAGCTCGCTACAAGCCAGTCTATGAAATAAAGGAGAACAATACGCTTGGAAATGCTCCAGTTCATCGTTTTTATACGAGTTTATCTGGTGTTTATTTTCGCAATTTTGCTCAGTTATTTCATCTGAAAAGTATGCTTTTTACATCGAAATATTCTACAACAGTTTTTGCTATACCGTTATGTTTTCGTTTAATATTTAAATTGATGCACGCTTTCAAAACAAAAAAAAAAAAAAACAAAAAAA
>NW_017537523.1:331071-347558 GCF_001853355.1 Bactrocera latifrons | reverse complement strand
TGAAAAAGCTTTGAGAATTTAATTAAAAAGCGTGAATGCAAATTTTTTCAGCACGACTATATGACAGAGTTTAAAATTACACTAAATGAATTGATTTATTCGTTTATAGCTTTATAGTTGAGGGCAATTGATTGATTTGCTGCATTTAAAATCGTTTTTCGGGTATTTAAGTTGTAACGGTTATAATAGACGCACGACTCAAGCTAAATAAGCTCAATGGATATGATACAAACCGGGATATTCAACATTTTTTTGGAAAAAAAGTTTGGAAAGTTGGAGTTCGAAATTAATTTTTTTCTGCACTGGGAAAATTTTCAAATAATGACCGAGACTTAAATAAATAATTATAAGCTTTTTATTAAAAATATTATTCCCGAAACAAATCGAGCTTTATGCATAAGTATTAATGAGAAAAGTTAATATTTCAGCTAACTTCCTTTGGAAAAAAATATTTATGCCCCTACATAAGAAATACAGAAAGTTAATACTGTGCTTTACAATTGAGAGCTTTAAGCTCATTCAAAAAATACTTCTACACCGGAAAAAGTTTACATATTAGCGAATACTCTTTGGAAGAAAAATTTCTATGCTCCTATATAAGAAATTCAGAAAGTAAATACTTCGCTTCAAATTTAAAGCTTTAAGCTCTTTCAATTCACTTATTTCAACACTGAATTTCTACGAAATATTACTGAAATTAAACAAAATATATAACAGTACTAATTTATGCATACTCCGCCAGTTGAAACTTTTCTTTTATAAATTGATGCCTGTGAGCTTTCAGTGAAAGCTTTGAAGCTTTCCTTAAGGTTTARTTTCGTATAGAATAGCAGTAATTARAAATTGCCTAAACCAAATCTTTTATAGTTTTTTAAGTTTAAGGAGATGTAAAAATTAGAACGTAAAGCTTTAGCTGCTAAGCTTTATATCAAAAATTAAGTTAAATCAAAAAAACAACAAAAAAAAAATTAAAAAAAATGCTTTGGTCAGCATAAAAATGTTGTGGCTTTGCAAATATATATTTTCTACATTTTGTAGCTACAGTCTGACCGTTATTCAAAATTTAAAACTGTGAAAGCTTTCGTGCTTTTAGTCATTTTTTACGACAAACTACAGTCTTGGATATTTTCTAATTTCCTAACAGCTTGCTTTTGAAAACTGTTTAGTGCTTTCAGCCTTGAAAAGTGTGCTTATGAGCTTTTGCACTGAAACAGCAGATCGCCGTACGCCCAAAGAAAGTCGTTCATTTGATTCCATAAGACTATTARAACAAAGTATTGAGCCATAGATAAAAAACCAAAGTCAGTGGTGTATGTATAAAAGCTTGGAAAGAAGCTTTCATTAAAGAAAATTAACGTTGATGTGACGGCATATATTATGCACTGTAAAAGCTTCGAAAATAGTTACGAAATATCCTATTATTGCATCCTATTTATTATTAAATGCATTAATTTTCAGAAAAAAATATTAAAACAAAATATATGGACGTTATTTCGCTAAGAAAGCTTTATACTGTATCACTTTTCTTAAATGCTGGTAGAATATTTGGCTAGTAAGTATTCGTCAATACAGCTTTAGCCAAACAAGCTTTTAATGAGATTTTTGGTTACAGCTTTAGCCGAAGCAGCTGTAATGAGCTTTTCGTCTGAAATGGTGTTAAGCTTAATCAAAAGCTTTAAGCTTCTGTGAATTTTTCGAGTAATGTGTGAAAGTCGCAAATATTCTACGGGGTACGGGGTAACTTTATATTTCTAAAGCTTAGGAGTTGCAAACAAAAAATATAAAAGCGAGAGAGAAAGTGGTGAAATGAAGGTTTATYGGAGCAGTGCTGTCTACAAAGTTGCAATCGCTCAAGGTATAGTATAAGCTTTCCTAACCTACCCTTGATAAACCCACTTACGCAACCCAAAACCCCAACTTCAACTTTAAGTGTTTTTACCAACACCAAAATAATAAATTAGTACTGAAATGGGTAAAATATGAAAATCTAAATATTTAGCATGATATGATTCGCGGGCTTTAGTTTGAGGCAGGCAAAAATTGGCTACGATTTTCCTTCAAACCGAGTGGCGAATTTTTAGAATTTTTTTACAACTACTAAAATAAACGCTATAAATAAAATGATAATGGTATAAATTATAGTGGTATAGGTAGGCGCCATTTGGAAAGGTTAAAATAGAAAAAAATTATTAGAAATCAAAAATGCCAAAATAAGATTATTTTCGGTGGGTGGGTGGGGTGTTGCTRGTTGGCGCGTAAAACGTATGAGTAAGGAGGGCAATGTAAAATAATGTACCTGATTTCCGCCTTGGCCATGACAAGGATACGGTTCAACGGCCGATTGCACTTCGCTTCCAGTCGCGGCCGAATCGAGACACATATCAGTGTAAATATTTGCGATCTGAAATTGGCAATGAAGTTCGGTTGCAAACGATCAGTACGAAAGCCTAGTATGGTTGCTATTGTTTTTACTTTCATTTGCAGGCAAACCCATAACCATTTTTGTTTTTAACCGAAATATTTTTTTTCCATTTTTTATTTTTTTTTGTTGTTTAGTAGTTCTCGCTCAACATAGAAAATATATATTACCAGGGTTAACGCTAAGTGGGGATTGGGGGTGATTTAAAGTATAAATTAATTACTCGAAACCGGTTAAATATAAATAAAATAAAATATTTGATCATAGTCTTTTTGCTAATGTTGCTTTTATTTTTGGTTTGTGGTACGGAGCTTGTGGCGGTCGCATACATTTTGTTCCTCATTGTTGCTGTAACATGCAAAATCTTTTTGTTGCTGGCAGCTGTTATTGTTGTTCTTGTTTTGTGTTTAGTTGTAAACACTTTTGCACAAACCTGATTGCCGCCCTGCCTGTGGCAGGGATATAGTCCGACTGGCTTCTTCAAGTTCCGCTTACCCGCCGGGGAGTCCAGGCATGTGCGACCGCCAACGCCTAGATTTCTTATCTGTAATTTGCATTGTTGTTGTTTTGGCATGTTAAAATTTGTGGTTAATTACGTACATATGTATAGTGTGTAGTTATATATTTCGGGTAGTGGCTAATATACGTTTGTCTATTTGTCTATTGTTTTTTTTTTGGATATAAATTTGTTATAAGATTGTTTGTTTGGAAATTTTGACATATACGTATTTGTATTAGTAATCAGGCATGTAATACATATGTGTGGGTTGTGTTAGCAATGAACGTGCAACTTACCTCGCCATTCGCCACTGAATCGCCGGGGATGAACAATTCTGGGTAGACATTGTCAAGGTACCATTTGAAGCTTTGGCAGCCAAGATTGCGTCTGTTGTGAAATAATTTAAACATAAATAGTGCGTATAAGTATATAATATATGTATATAACCAAAAATAGGTGGTTTAGTATATATGTATGTACGTCGTCATAGGCCATAT
This sequence comes from Bactrocera latifrons, assembly GCF_001853355.1. Classification (NCBI taxonomy): domain Eukaryota; kingdom Metazoa; phylum Arthropoda; class Insecta; order Diptera; family Tephritidae; genus Bactrocera; species Bactrocera latifrons. The sequence continues at coordinate 344,143 of NW_017537523.1, read as the reverse complement.
GGTATAGACTTAATTTGTAGCCCCAAATACACCAACAATATTTCATAAATATATCTGAATTTTRTATCTATCATACCACATATCAAAGTTAAATATACCGTTATGTGATACTTGAAAAAAATATTTCGAAAGTTGCTCGATGTTACAAAATAATCTTGAAAATCATATTACTTTTTTTACTTGAAACCGAATCTTACAAGAGCTGTGGGCCTAAAATAACTAGTAAATTCTTTGTAACGAGCCGAAAAAGTTAGAATTGCGTATCTGTAAAATAGCGCATTTGTACACCCGCAGAAATGACGATTCAAGTAATAACCAGTACGCTTAAAAATACCTATTTATAAACCATGTTTTTGATAATATGATTTTGATAAATATGTTGAGAATTACATAGTTTCTGTGCATTACGAATGAAAACTTTTTTTCAATGCCGATATATTCATATGATATTTCTAAATAAAAAGTGGAATGAAAGTTGCTGCAATGCTATAACCTCTGTTTGCATTTCATCGCTCTGGAGCTGAATGAAAAGGCCTCAGTTACTTGCTATAACGTTGGCTCAAGAGATTTGTTTTTATAATTTGATAATCCAAAGCAAAAACTGATCTTCAAGATAAAGGTTTAAATAGGAGATCAAAGATAATCAAAAAATTTCAWATAATACTTTAATATGATCAAAAATGAAAAAAGTCTTAAGAGTTTGGGAACCCATGTCATAATGCTTGTACCTCGTTGAAGGATAATATTATTGAAATATGAGAGTTTTTAGTTATGCTTTCTCCAGGTTGGACACAGAAACGTAGCAAATGGATCAGGTAGTGAACGAGGGAAAGACGAAACATCTCCTGGCATCAAACACATAGTCTTCGCATTCGCGACTTGGCAGCCACGTYACTGCTGACAGTCATAACTTTGAAATAATTTCGTTTATCCTGGAACCTGTATTAACACTAACAAAAACGTCAACATCGAAATCCAACAACAGCATGGACGATGACAACATCTGATGAGTCGACGTAACGAATTTTTGTAGGGAAAAGWTATGCGAAATGTTTATGTTCCTAGGCGCATTGACCGATTATCGCATTCGATGCACTTCTTTCTTGAACGTGATGAGTGTTATACCCATATTTTYATATTTAATAAATTGTAACAAAACATTTTAGATAGGTGGCAATTCTTAAAAAATATTTTGCAARTATATGTTTTCTAAACCTTTGAATTTGGATTATAAGGCAGCTATAATTTGTCATCTGAATTTTATTTAAAAAAAATCATAAATGTGCATATRCAAGTATTTATGTGGCAACCCTTAAAAATATAAATTTTTTAGTATTTTACCGCTTATGCGGTATTCTAGTATACGTTTTCAAAACATTCCCTTTTTATTTCCAAAAATATAGAAAAGGTGGCAATACTAATTTTCACTAGTTTACAGAAATATTTTCGAAGTCTTCCTAGTTATTTACAGTAGTACTTTTTAGTGTATTTTAACAAATAATTTCAACAAAAGTTTTTAGACAGGTGGCAACCCTTAATAAAAATATGTTTCCAGTACACGCTTGCTGAACTTCTTCATTTTGATTATAATGGAACTTTAGTTTATCTTATAAATTTTTTCACCAAATATCACATATGGCAACACGGCTTTAAAACATGTTTTCAAACAAAAATTTTTAAAACTATTCTACTCTGACGTCTATGTATATTTCCATATTAATTTGTCTTATAYTTTKTTGGAAACAATTTCAAGCAGGTGRCAACCCTGATTTCTAAAGTWTATTTTTAGCTCTATTTATGCTTATGTTCTAACTGTAACATTTTTTTTATTATGCAGCTTATCTTGTAAACTTCTTTATCAAAAATCAGATATGGCAACCCTGACTTAAACCATGTTTTCAAAATTAAATGTCTGAAACTTTTCCACTGTGACTACTCTATCTCTCTTTTAACTTAATTATTATTTTTTTTGGCGAACATTTCAAACAGGTGGCAACCATGATTAAACATTTTGAAAGAATATTTTTAACCCAGTTATGTTTATATTCTGACTGTAACATGTAAATAATTTGAATAACAAAAAATTAATAAACATTTTAAACTGGTGGCAACCCTGACTAAAAAGTTCCGAGCGTACATTTCCTTGGCCTGTTTACGCTGATGTTCTAATTTTAACAATTGCTTAATATTTATAGAAAAAATTAATAAAAATTTGTAAAAGATGGCAACCCCGATTAAAAATATTTGAATTATTTGTGCATTTCTTAGCCTTGTATACAGGGTGGCTGATGAAAGCCGCTACCAAAAAAAAAAATTAAATAACTTTTTTTTTCTATTTAATGAATCTGCTTAATTTTTATTTCTTTATTTTGCAGATTGACTTTTACATTTAATAAAAATGGATAACTGGGACACTGAAACAAGAATTTGGATTGTCCGCCGCCATCACGCACTGGAGYCCGTAGTTTCGGTTCAAAGAGAGTATAGGCGCACGTTTGGCGGCAATCCTCCGAGCAGATGGACCATAATGAGACTTGTAAAMAATTKTGCCGAGCATGGGACAGTCAACAGAAGACCTTACCATCGAAACTCTTCAGTTCGAACAATCACTTCTGTAGCTGTTGCCACAATCCACGTGTTTCGATAAGAAGCTTATCTGCTCAAATGGGTGTAAGCAGACAGTCATTACTGGATGAAGAGGATGGAAACATGTTGAGCTGTCTTTTCATATCTGACGAGGTCCAATTCGATTTAAACGGCAACATAAACAAACAAAATTGTCGAATATGGAGTGCTTCCAACCCACAGATACTCCATRAGACGCAATTGCATCCACTTCGTGTCACAGTGTGGTGTGTAGTTTCATCACACTGCATTGTCGGGCTCTACTTCTTCGAAGAAAACGGTCACACCGTTACGGTTACTGGAGACCGTTACTTGAGCATGTTGAGAGAGCTTTTCTATCCAGAATTACGCGGAATGAGAATTTCTTTCAACTCTGTGTGGTTTCAGCAAGATAGTGCAGCTCCTCACATAGCCCAACCTGTTATGACAGAATTGCGACGAAATTTTTCCAATAAGCTGATATCCAGAAACTCCACTTTCCGTTGGCCACCCAGGTCGCCTGACCTTACTGCACCTGACTTTTTTTGTGGGGTTATAGCAAACAGAAAGTCTACAAAGCGAACTCAAAAAATTTGAATGAACTAAGACAATCCATTCGAGAAACAATTGCGGCTATTCCTGTCTCAAATCTCCAAGCAGTAATGAACAACTTTTTGCTAAGATACCGCACATGCATCAACGAGCAGGGGGGGCATTTAAATTCCATTATTTTTAAAACTAATTAAGCTATACTTAATAAAATTGAATAACATGAATAAAAGAAAAATTAATTCCATACACTGAAAAAAAAAAAAAAAAATTATTTGAGTTTCTTAATGTAGCAAAATTCATCAGCCACCCTGTACATATTCTGAATTTAATTAATTTTGGTAATAAATCTGAAAACCATAATAATTGTCAAGTGCAAATCGCTTGTTGCTTCTAAATACTTCAACTCATTCGTTCCATTTCAATAGTATAATATTTCTTTTAACTTGTTGAAATAGTTGGAGGACTAGGCAACCCTACCAAAGAATATTTCAGCAGCACCGATTTCAATAATTTAGTTTCTAACCTTCTAATAGAGTTGTTCATTTCATACTCACCTGAGTTCTTTACGTGCGCTCACATCGCCATAGTCACCCTTGTCCTGGCCAATTCGCTGGTAATAGTATTTCGCATAGTCATCCAGCCAGACTTCAGCTAAACGTACCGAGTTCTTCTTCAGCACATTTACACCAGAGCGCCACTGCAAAAATAAAGAAATAAGAAATGAGCAAAATTGTAATGGGAAAAGGGAAACATGAAATTGAAAAACAATTGAAAATTGTGTAAATTAATAGACACGAGAACGCCAGCAGAGCAAATGTGTAAATGAGTTAAGAAGCGGATGAAGGGAGAAGGGGCACTAATTGAAAATAACAAGAAGACGTGGCAGCTGAACAAGGAAATTGCAAAAGGAGTGCGCATGAGGCAAGAATAAAAGTAACGGTATAATTGCCAGTACTGTGTGTATATGTGTGTGTGTGTTTTTGGCGAACACATCCGAGCGCTTGAATTCCGGGAATGTTTCATTAGTGGACGCCAATCTTCATTTATACCACACAATGCAAGGATGCAGAGACCCACACACACAACACACACATGTATGTATATATATATATGTATATACGCCATGTGTGTGTGTGTATAAAATGCCAAATTACTGTCTCAGCTGTAGCGTCATTGAAACACTAATTACCTGCCGCCGGATGGTCGGACGCTTGGTCTCGGGGGCCTCTACGCAATTTGCTTGTTTTCAAATAATTTCGGCATCACCTGCAAAACAAGCAACGCCGCCTCACCCTAAAGCCAACACAAACACATTTAATATCACGGTAGCAACTTCATTTGTGCCACAGACACACACACACACATGTACAGCCACATGCGCACATATATTTTCAGCAATAGCAACAACTTAATGTTCATAAAGAGTTGCTTGGAATTTTTGCTTTTGTTGTTTTTTTCTTTGCCATTCTTTCTCTTTTCGCCTGTTCTTGGCAGCTGCAGGAACATGATTGTCCTTACTTGCCGCAAACCACAGCAGCGATAATTGCTGAAACATGAGCGCACAGTATGTCCCCTAGCACAGAGTACGTAGCAAAAACAACAACAAGCATGTGAGGGAAAATCAAGAAAAATTGCTGCTGCCGAAAGTGTGTAGACATTGTGTCAGAATTGGTTGCTTTTAGCTCGTCAGCGCCCGGTTGACTGCATGCTTTGTGTTTGTCGTGTTGTTGTTGTTGGGTGTTGTGCTTAAATTAAGCCATATTTGAAAATTTTGTGTGCTTAATCATTGGTTATAAGGACTTGCGTCCTAATGTGTAGAGTTGCCACATGTTTGCAGATAAGACTTGAGAACCCACAGTTAGCCAGTGCCGTTGAAATTGATGATACCGTGATCAAATGATACCCGCAGAATTTTATACCCAAAACTGTCACCCCTCCCTTTAYGTTATTAATGTGGTTGTAATTCTCTAAGAAGTATTTTAAAGAGTGAAAGGTTTTTTAAGCTGAAGTTACTTTTTAAAAGCCTAAAATGATTCTAGATCTCGAACTCTGGATTACCCAGAACCCAACTTTAAGTGATATAGATAAATATAGACAGACGTTTGCTCTGTTCTTTCGTTAGCTTCCAGATAAAATTTGCATTTCATCTCAGCGGACGGATGGAAGCAATTGTTATCGGTCTTTAAGCGGTTAAAGTCGGTTAGATCTTCTGCCAGTAAGCTTATGTCTACACTCTTCGAATAATAAAATATGATATTTTGGGTATCAAAGAGTATTATTCATTTTAGACAATATTTCGTTTTAACAGAGCTATTGCTTTTCTCAAATATCTGTTTAGAAAATAGTGAGGAGGGTTTGGCTAAAAATACCTGATGAAAAAAAAGAACAAGAAGAGAAAACATAACAAAAAACAAAAAGCTGGTCAATATGAGGAATACGGAATCGTCATCCGTAGGAGTAAAGATATACTTAGAACCACTATACTAACCACTATTTTAAGACAACCGGRCCAAACTGGAGAAAAGACAGCCRTAAGGGAAACTTCAGCCACACAAGCCTGATMCGCAARACAAGAAGACGGGAAATGCAAGACACTAACTCAAAACTCACCACAACAAAAGTATATCAGCCAATTGAGATCKKCAGAAGAGAAATCCTTTGAAAAGTGTGAATGTATCGTGCAAATAATGAAGATGGCGATGGAAAATCAGAATAAAATCTGCATATGTGTAAAGGACGCGCGGATCAGCTAGATGAACTCTTTGACGTAATCAAGAGATAYCGTAGAAACTGGCTTACCGCAGAAAACGGGAGACAATTAAGCAGCCACTCTACTACTCTCGAGTCTATTACCTTTTTTGAGAACCGTGCTACTAAACTTAACACTGCTTTCATAACGGTTGAGGTCAAASACATTTTAGCTTAGTGTTCCCAAGTCAGCAATTAATTCACGCTTTGGAAGAACTGTAAAGGGCTTGGCTATTGACATATGTATATATTGATGTCCTTTATATCGCTTTTTGCGCTATGAGCTATTTCAGTAACTTTTCTGATCGCATTSACTTCTGCCTGGCAGATGCTGCAGTATTCCGACAGCTTGAAGAGTCGCCTGAAACCTACTTACGAGCCAGTAATTCCAGCGCCAACTCTGTCAGTCATTTTTAGTATTTCATACTTTCTAGATCTACCCAAAATTTATTACCAGCAAAAGATTTATGCCTCAGTAAAATATGTAACTCTATCTGACCCTCTCATTTTTACTAATTAAAACGTTAACCAGAATGTATGGTAACTCTTGCCCTTTCGACTTCATCGGCATCAGCGTACCTTATACAACGCATTCGCTTTGTGGTGCTACGGYGTCCATGCGAGCGCTCACCCTAGTCCTCCAGTACTCTATCGCTGCTTTCAGCACGCGCTCTAACAGTAATTGATGTAACAACACATGCGACTAATAGCAACCCTGCTTACTTTACTCTCTACTTATTCTCCCCGATATTTAGATTTGTAGACGGGAGTATATCCTTACCAAGCACTCGCTTTCCTGCTATGCACCTCTGTCTCTTAACCGAGTTGGTTATTTTTCGTCAGGTGTTAAACAGCATATAGGTTTTCCTTCACTGCCCGAACAAATGGAGTGTCAACACTTGGCTCATAGACAGGTGATACCCATGTGTATGTATTTATGTATGTATGTATGTGCTTAATATCGTGCGCTTTTATTTTTGCCACGGACAACAAACGGTTTGCTTGGCTAGCCAGGTGGCTTGTTTATTTATTGCACAATATCCCTGGGGGTTTGGCAAGCAAAGTATGGGAGTATGGCATGGTGTAAGTTATATTCGTACTGTAAGCTCTTATTTCACTCTGGGTGAAGATTTAAGTGCGCACAAGTGCTTTGCTTGCCTACTTACATTAAAGCTTGTTTACATACCTAATATTTGTATAGACACTTTGGCTGGACTGAGTAACAAATATAGCAAAACTCATTAAAATATCAGATTTGCTACCCTGAAATAATATGGATGTTCCGTCACCAGCTTCTATCAAGCCATTAGTTTGAAGTGATAAACGGTGGTTATGAGTCAACCATTTTGTCTTTGAAATCTTATTTTCGTAGTTCGAACCCAGAACTAATAATTAAGGACTTGCACAAAGCAATGTTTCACAAAGGGTTTAGAAGGGTTCTTGCACATAAAATCAGAATATGTGATACAGATCCACTGAATCAACGCTACGAAACGATATATGAAAGATGGACAGAGTAGCTCAAGTCTGATCAAGCAAATCCATAATGAGTAGGTCGAGTTTAGGGGTCAGGCTCAGGACCGCTAGGATCTATTATTGGTCACCCAAAGAGAGTAACCGTATATTGCGACAGGCTGGATGCATTATCGATAGTGTCAAGTTTAGGGATCTGGCGCAGAATAATACTTGGATGCATTGTGGAGGACCATTGGGATCTATTATTAGTCACCGAAAAAKAGTAACAGAATATTGCGCGAGTTTYTGGAWGTATTGTGGASGGCCGTAGARTTGGTCRACGGATCTACACRTTGRCAGCATGAATCCACAAAATATGTGRTCCAYCCCTTATACAATATATCKTWAGGKCTGGTTAGATCATATGAATTATACATGCATTGCTTGTATCACACCTAACTTGGTTAGACTTCTATAGTCTACCATATAGCTCGAACCAGGGCTGGACTCAAGCCAACTCAGATCAGAAGCATTCGAAGCAATCCTGCCGATAGGTGTTGGTTCAGTGATGATAATATTAGCTTAGGACTTACCAGCTGCTTACTACTTTGAACTTTTTCGATGGCGTATGATTGGTTGTCGTGGGAACTGATTCTTTTAACTAAACATCTATAAAAGTTGGACAACTTGAAACTCACGAAACTTTTTCCTTGTCAAAGTTACTTCAGTTGAAACTTAGAGAAATGCAGTTAGGTGACTCTTCTTTTCTAATTTAAAATTCGGGTCATGAAAAAATCGGGCCAGCTATCTTTTTCTCTCTTTTGCGAAACGGAAGATGTAATTCCGATCTCTTATCTCTTTTTTCCTCTCCACTTACCTTATATGGTGAACGCTTGCGRAATATATGCCCCACATGTGAGCATGGTATAATCTCCAGCGTGCCACCGCACATCCATGTTTTGAAAGACAATTCCAAATTCTCACCACCCCAAATATCGAAACCCGAATCATACGTGCCAAGACGTTCGAAGAATTTACGATCTATGGAGAATAGACCGCCAGCCATTGTGGGTGAGTAGACCGGTTCAGCGGAGTTCTGAAAGAGAGAAAAAAATTAAATATTTATTTTTTGTTGACGTGAGTTTATTTCTGATATAAAAATGTAAGTGCTGAGTGACGTTTATAACCTTAAAGGGGTGTCTTGAGTTTGCCACGAAGTTTGTAACAACTAGAAGTGACACGTCCGAGCTTAAACATAGCAATATATATACATTATATATATAATATATAATGGGTTGTCAAAAAAGTCTTGCGGTGTTTTTGCGGTATTTTTATTGAATTTTCGAAGTACTGGAAACTATGCCGTATTTTCTCTTTATTTTGCTCCATGTTTGCGACGCTATAACTCACGAGCGACTTAAAAGAAACGATAGTCAATCAAACACGTGTTAGCGCGTGAAATAAGCTTTCCAAAATGGTATAGCATGACCCGATGCGACGAACAAAATTAGAACTAAGCGCTCTCAGCGCCAACTAGCGAAAATACCGCAAGACTTTTTTGACAAACTAATATAAATGAATCAACATGATGAGCTGGTCTAATTTCTCAGTTTTGAGATGTCGATTGGAAATTTTGCACACTTCTTTTTCTCATCAAGAAACCGATCATTTGTCGAAACCGCTGATATCAGGCTACAATAACATATAGCTGTCATATAAATTAAACTATCGGAATGAAGTCCTTGTATGGGAAACTTTTTTATTTGAGGGGATATCCTCAAGAAATTTGACACGAATTATTGCCTAAGGTGAAAGTACAAAGTCCTGAGTAATTGCTTAAATCGTACAATCGTGTAGCATATAGCTGCCATAAAAACTGAACGAAAGGAACCCAGTACTTGTATGGAAAACTTTTTTATTTGACAAGATATTTCCAAGGAATTCAGCATAGATTATTGTGCATAGCAACGACACAATCTTTGAAGAAATTGTTGATATCCACTATAGCATATACATACCTGCCATACAAACCGACCGTTCCAAATGAAGTCCTTAAATGGGAAACTTTTTGATATGACGAGATACCTTCACAAAATTTGGCATGTGTTATTCTCCAAAGCAACGGTACAATCTACGAAGATGATGCTCTTATCTGAGCACTATAKCATATAGCTGTCATACAAATTGACCGATCAAAATCAAGTCTTTGTGTATAAGATGTTTTTTTTGTGAAGCTGCAGAGCAACTGAAATTAATTTTTTTTTTGTTTTTTTTAGTTAACGATAGAAAATCTTTCGAAAAAAAAAAGTTTTCTCAAAAATTACCCCTCAAAACCCCAATAGTTTACTTTTATTGCTACTACAAATCTTCTCTTGCTTCCCCTTTGCTTAATCGCACTCGACTACTTGTACAAATACAAATACAAAGTAAAGCACTTTGGATAACGGTTAGCTTCTCAGTGCTCGCAAATAGATTTAATTGTTTGATCTCAGCTGTGTAATTAAAAATGTATATGTAGACTGTATTTCCTAGTGTTTGGCATTTTAACCCAACACGTGCTCGATTAGTTAGAATTTCACACTAATGCAACTTGAAAGTGTGTACATTCTGTCGATTGCTTAAACACACACAAACACATGCTTACTTAAATATATACCAGTGTGTAGTTTGCTTTATTTGAAATGTGTTTCGCTTTTATTGCCGCCTTGTGAGGACCAAAGAGCGGCGCAGTAGTGGCAGGATAACGGTAGAGAAATTGTGATTTCAAGTGAAGACATACAAATATATTTTTTTATATGTACATATATACATAACTACAAAAGTTTTCACGCTCTGAGCTACCAGTATGTGCATGTGAGCTTGAAAATAAATTGAATCACATAAGTACAATTAATTTTTGTAATTGAAACAAAGCAACATTAAGTTAATTGCACYGACATGAACAGGCGAGCGAGTGCGTGAAAAGAAATTATGGGGGGCAAGTTTAATTGTGTGTGTTTGTGTTACGTGTCAGGGCATAACAGCGCGCAAGCAGCGTTGCTGCGTTTGGCAGCATGAAATGCCTGACGGTATTCATGCGAAAAAAAGTCATTTTACAATTATGATTTTCTCTGGAAACGAAAATATTGCAAAAATACAAAAYTGCTATAAAAATATAAAATTTCTGTAAAAAAGCAATACTGTATGCAGAGAATAAATACTTTCATTCAATTGCTGTGTGTTAAGAGCAGTTTAAGCGATAGTTGCACAAAAAACTTAGCCTATCCATTGGCGCATTTTCATTTTATCTTATTTGTGGTATGAAAACTTTTATTAGAAGTAATTGTCATATTTTAAGTCTGTAAAGTGTACTAGATATTTCGAAAGCTAGATAAAAATAAATTAGCAGTCGATGATTTTTTTGGGAAATGGCAATTTCGCAAAAATACAAAATTGCTATAAAAGCATAAAATTTATTAAATCGCCATAAAAATGTAATATTGTATAAAGATAATATATATTCGCATTAAATTGCTGTAATTGATATGTTAAGAGCAGTTTAAGTGATAGTTATGCAAAAAATGTAGCCTATCCACAGGCGTATGTTCATTTTGTGCTGCCTATGGTATTAACAAAGTATTGTTGTTAAGGATAACTGTCATTTGTAAAGTCTCAAAATAATATTAAATATTTTCAAATTTAGATAAAAATAAATTAGCAGTCGCTANATATATGCCCCACATGTGAGCATGGTATAATCTCACATCTAGATGTGTATAAGAGACAGCCTTTTAGGCATACTTAACCACATGCATGCAAATATGTATGTATATGTATACCTATGTACATATATACATAACTACAAAAGTTTTCACGCACTGAGCCACCAGTATGTGCATGTGAGCTTGAAAATAAATTGAATCACATAAGTACAATTAATTTTTGTAATTGAAACAAAGCAACATTAAGTTAATTGCACCGACATGAACAGGCGAGCGAGTGCGTGAAAAGAAATTATGGGGGGCAAGTTTAATTGTGTGTGTTTGTGTTACGTGTCAGGGCATAACAGCGCGCAAGCAGCGTTGCTGCGTTTGGCAGCATGAAATGCCTGACGGTATTCATGCGAAAAAAAGTCATTTTACAATTATGATTTTCTCTGGAAACGAAAATATTGCAAAAATACAAAAYTGCTATAAAAATATAAAATTTCTGTAAAAAAGCAATACTGTATGCAGAGAATAAATACTTTCATTCAATTGCTGTGTGTTAAGAGCAGTTTAAGCGATAGTTGCACAAAAAACTTAGCCTATCCATTGGCGCATTTTCATTTTATCTTATTTGTGGTATGAAAACTTTTATTAGAAGTAATTGTCATATTTTAAGTCTGTAAAGTGTACTAGATATTTCGAAAGCTAGATAAAAATAAATTAGCAGTCGATGATTTTTTTGGGAAATGGCAATTTCGCAAAAATACAAAATTGCTATAAAAGCATAAAATTTATTAAATCGCCATAAAAATGTAATATTGTATAAAGATAATATATATTCGCATTAAATTGCTGTAATTGATATGTTAAGAGCAGTTTAAGTGATAGTTATGCAAAAAATGTAGCCTATCCACAGGCGTATGTTCATTTTGTGCTGCCTATGGTATTAACAAAGTATTGTTGTTAAGGATAACTGTCATTTGTAAAGTCTCAAAATAATATTAAATATTTTCAAATTTAGATAAAAATAAATTAGCAGTCGCTARAGCATTTTAGTTAAGTAAAAAACCTTAATAATTCATGCTTATTATTTTTATAACAAACTAGCGCAGAAGCCTTCGAAAATGATTAAAAAAAAAGATGGAAATTCATTGTAGGTTGAAACCCATTGGAAACAAAAAATAAAATCACAAACATTAAAGCAAATATATTTGGCGGGCCGAAAAGGAAGAGAAAGGTGTGCTTGAATTTTTGAGTTTTAAAAGTAGTTTATCTCGATTTACAGCAAAACTRCGAGYCGTACTGAATAAAGTTATATRGAAATATTGCAGCTAATAACAAGATCTATAACTTTTRCATACMGATTTTTTTCACATAACCTCAAAATTGATGTGAAAATTTCAAATAAGTAAGAAAAATTCAATATTCGTCTCCAAGAGCGCTAAAAAAAGGTAAAAATAAAAATTCAAAAATTGTCAAAACTGTCAAAATTGTGGTGTTTTTTGAAAAAACTTTAATTTTGCTCAATAATCAGGTCAGTTCGAGTTTTGATCAGGTTAAAAAACTGAATAAAAAACTATATGCAGTACATGCAAAAGTTTATTTTGGTAAAYGGAACATCTGTATTTACATAGAAAAATAGTTAAACACCAAAAACTACCAAGTTTCTTCAAAACATTTTAGTTTTATACAAAAACGCACTTCCCTTTGTGAAATATTATATTTTCATTTCCCATTCAACAACCGTAATCTCTCTTGCAGCTGTCATCTCATTCATATTTCGCTTTAATAATCTGCAAACCATTCGTACTTTTACGCTACAAATAACGCTGTCAGAGCGTGTGAAAAGTGGCGAATAATGCTSGAAACTAGGTGCCAGACAAGTGCGGCACTTGACCCCAAATGTCTTCTCTAAATGTCCACTTTGCAATGCTTTCCGCAGCGAGCTTTGCCTGGTCGTCAACATTTCCGTAACGGATTTATTATTTGTGAAGAAGCTTTGGTCAAACAAAAAAAAAACAAAAAAA
>NW_017537523.1:292552-329384 GCF_001853355.1 Bactrocera latifrons | reverse complement strand
AAAATTAGTAAATATTCTAAAGACTTTAGAATACAGTGCTTTATTGATTCTTTTTTATAACTGTTTACTTCGAAACGCATAACAATTTTTTCTGGCTTTTTTTCATTTTTTTTTTGCAATTCAGCTGCTGGCATTTAGTAAGCATTACAATCTTTTCAAACACTTCTGTTCCGTTTTAACCTCTGCATAAAAGCCTTTGGCGTAAAAAATTGTTGCATACTTTTTTGCGTCTACGACTGATAACTCACACGCTACGTTCATTTCAATTGCTAACTAACAAAAAAAAAAAAAAATTTCGCCTTTTCTGTCTTTTTTTATCTTTCCTATAAAGTCCCTTTGTTTATTGCCTTTTGCCATAGCCTGTGTCTCTGCAATCTTCACGTTACATATCTGTGTGTGAACATTCATTTATTCATACCATTGAGTAGCGTTGTTTGTGCACAAACACACACACACAGCCAAACGCAGACGCAAACACGAATAAACGAATGTTTGTGCATTAGTTTGGTGTTTTTGGCAGTTTGYAAATTGCTTTAGGATTTTGTTGGCAAATAGACAGCCAGTCAGCTAGTCAGTCACTCAGCTATACGCTCGAAAAAGCTGGCGCATCACTTTCCGTTATACTACAACCGCCATTTTGAATGCCGAAAATTTCTAGAAAAAAAGTTCGCTTTTTACTCAGTTGCCAGTTTTTCCTCGCAGAGCTAACATAATTCTGTGTGAAGAGTTTTTTGTGCGGTAACTCTATGCAAACGGSTACACTATATACTCGGTCATTGCAGCCTTTAATACACGCTTACAAATTTTTTTGTGGATTGCTTGTGTTTTTCCACAAAATTTTCCGTCCTTTAGTCATACATGCAATCGCTCTAATACTGCTTGAGCGAACGATTGTCCAACGGGTTGGGGAAAAATTGTGAGAAAAAATTGCCCTACTCAATATCTCCTCTTGCTCTATGCATGAGTGATTTCAACCAGGCGTATTAGCAGCGCAGCGTTCATATCGCGCTGACTTTGTGACTGACAACGCATTAATTTCGCATTCAAAACTCTTTGAGTAATACAAACTAAAGTTTTTGTGTGTACGGATGTATGTACATATGTATGTATTACCACTAATATATGATTTAGCTTCATTAAAAAATACTTTATTGCTTCGTCGAAAGGTTAGAAGGGTATGCTATGGTATTTGACAAAGAAGCACACTGTAACATAACATAACGTATCACAACAAAACATAAAATAAAATAACATAACATAACATAACATAATATAACATAACTTAAGATGTGTATAAGAGATGGACTTAACATAACATAACATAACATAACATAACATAATATAACATAACTTAACTTAATTTAATTGAACATAACATAACACGACATATCAAGCCATAACGCAACTTATTACATCACACAATTGCGTATTGTAACATAACATAACGTATCATAACAAAACATAAAATAAAATAACATAACATAACATAACATAACATAACATAATATAACATAACTTAATTTAACACAACGTAGTAAAACATAACAGTACTTAGCAGAACAGAACTTAACATAACATAACATAATATAACATAGCATAACTTAACTTAATTGAACATAACATAACACGACATATCAAGCCATAACGCAACTTATTACATCACACAATTGCGTATTGTAACATAACATAACGTATCATAACAAAACATAAAATAAAATAACATAACATAACATAACATAACATAACATAATATAACATAACTTAATTTAACACAACGTAGTAAAACATAACAGTACTTAGCAGAACAGAACTTAACATAACATAACATGAACTTAACTTAACATTACATAACATGACATAACATAATATAACATAGCATTACTTAATTGAACATAACATAACAGAACTTAACATAACACGAYATATCAAGCCTTAACGCAACTTATTACATCACACAATTGCGTAACTTAACATGGAATAATAAAATGTTATATAACATAACCGAATGTAGCATAGCTTAACATGGTATAACATAACATACCACTGTTGGTCAAGGAATAATACTGCACAAAATAACTTAGCAGTTCAACATATTGTWTTATTATAATATAGCATAACATATCATTACATAACTTACATACATATACAACACAACATAGCACAACAAAGGATAGCAAATCCTTGACCAGCTTAACCTAGCTGCTTGAACCACCAGCACTTGCCTATACCTAACACCTATCACCTTAATTGATATGCCTGCCATTCGCCGGCACACGTTTTCTCCATACATCCATCTCGCAATGACGGTTTGCGCCAGCTCGGAAAAGTATTAGCAAAGCAAAAACAAAAAAAAAAAAAAATACCAAAAGTGACTAAGACACTGCAGTTTTGTATAATCCTAAAAAAATACAGCAAATTTATTCGTTTACTCGATAGCCCTAGACAATTTACGACATATTGATTGGGCAATTGAGGCGTGAAAATTTTCTCGTAGCTGCAGTGCGTTAAATAAATTGGTCCACATATGTGTTGTGTGAATGAGTGGAAATTGTTTTTCCTTGCGATTGCACTTTTTTAAGTAGCGAMAAATGAAATACAAAAGTGTGAGAGAGAGTGAGTGATTTATGCGTTTGATTTCAAGCAATTGCACAATTATTCGACGGTGGAAAACGTTAGGCATTTAGTTACCACCGATGATGTAATTCATGGATGGGTTTTAGCAATGAAACATGGGTGTGCTATAATCGGATATACATATAACGCATAGCTACTGTATGAAGTTACAACAAGTTACTCACAATCTATAAAAGACACATCCATTGAGTATGGTGAGTAAACATCCTCCTTCTTCCTTGACTATCCACTCCGATCGTATGGAGATCGTAAGCTAAAACTAAAGCTTTGATACTCTGAAATCMTTGCGCACTGTGATTCAATTCCATGTTTTATTCTTATTTTCACATATTTTTGCAAATAACTAAAATAATATATAGTTAATACAACCTAACACAGAGGGCTCTACAGAACGAGCTCATATTTATAACCAAGGATTGCGACCATACCAGCTCTCACAAAAAAGGAGAAATRTAATAGTGGCTTACTCTAACAATAATACTAACGCAAAGTTCGGTGAAAAAGTGTGTGAGGAAATTACTGTTATCCTGGCACAATTTCTCTCTTTGTTTTCGATCTGTTTTTCACTGAATTAAAGTTTAAAAAATGCAAAGCAAACTTTACTTAACGCACGACTGCGCACGTGACCATRAGTTCCATGCCATAACAACTAGAAATACGGAAAGAGGTCACTCAAGGTATAGAGAAAAGAATAAGCATATTATAAAATCGTGAAAAGAGAAATTACGTGTTCGTTTTTTTTTTATATGATAAGATGAATTTTTTTTAATAATAAATTATATTAATATGATGGCGTAAAGAAATGCATATATTTTTAAAAGCAAGCGATTTTAATTTTTTTTTTTTTTTGTTTTATTTAAAGTCTTTTATTATTTTTCTGGGTTAAACACCTACTTTGGAAAGTCATGTAGTTTCAAGCAACTGCATTTTGTTTAAGTTCCTTAGTTATTAAAAGTTGAGATTTGATGRAAGCTCTTAAAATGTTGTAGCAATGAAACACTAAAAATGTGCTCTGCCATGTTGTTTGGAAAAATTCTAAGCCCTTTTGAAAAAAAAAAAATTATCTGATAGCTAAGGTTTAGAGCTTAGAATGCGAAAGTTCAATTTCGTTTACACACAGAGTTYATAAAAATTAGAACTATGCATTTAAACAATCTAAACCCTTTCAGGAAAAAAATATTTGGAATCTAAAATTTAGGGCTTTCGAAGACTGTGAAAGCTCAATTTGGTTTAGACGAAATTTTTAAAAATTAAAAATATGCTTCTAATCTAAAAAAAAATCGAAAGCCCTTCGAAAAAAAAATTATCTGAAGTTAAGATTGGAGCTTCGGTGACTGCTCATATGAAAGTTCAATTTTTTTTAGACAAAACGTTAATACAAATTAAAAATTAGGATAAGAAATAAGAATCTTAAGCCTTTTGAAAAAAAAAAATTACCTGGGATCCATAATTTAGAGCTTTCGGTCACTATGAAAGCTTAATTTGATTTATATATAATACATTGATAAAAAAAATTAAAAATGTGCATTAAATCAACATAAAAAAACCGAAGACTTTCAAAAAACAAAAAAAAATATCTGAATACAGAGATATCGGGCTCAGTTATGTTTGTATAAAAAATATGAACGAAATCAACATAAACAAAAATCCGAAGACTTTCTATAAAATTTCTGAGAGCTAAGAAATTGAGCTTTCGCTAACTACGAAAGCTCATTTTTGTTTGTACAAACATTTTATAGAAATTAAAAGGATGCCTTAACACAGCATAGAAAGAATGCTCAGTTATAATATCCCAAAAAAAGCTATCTGTACACTAAGATAAAGAGCTTTCAGTGGCTATGAAAGCTCAATTTTGTTTATACAAAAAGGTGATAGAAAGTAAACATATGTACGAAAAGCACATAAAATAACCTTAGTTAAAATTTGCAAAAAAAAATAGTAATTTTAAAACCGAGATTTAGAGCTTTCGGTAAGCTTTTAAAATCCGAAAAGCAAGAAATCCGACTTTGAATTAAAATCCAAAAGTAACATCAAAATAGATTAAGAACTTAACATAATAATGAAAAGCTCAATAAAAGCTCTGATACCAATTACTCTACATATTATATGTGTATATACCACAAATAATGAGATTTCATATAATTTTTTTTTTTTTTTTTTTTTTGTTAAAATATGTGTGTCCTCATAAAAGTAGTACTTTGAGTTAGTGCCACAGCAATTTCGTGAAAAAGAATTGCTTCATTCAACCCGATAATACCTTGTGACATATTACGCTCAATTTGGAACGTGGAGCTCACCACAAAGTATATTGGTGAAATAGCTTAAAACTTTATTGACGCCATGAAAATTGATGCGGAAAAATACGCGCGACCTCAATGAAGTAAAAAAGAAATACGAGTGCAAAATATCTCAGGATTTTAAGCGCCTGCATTTTTTGCGCACGCATGACGGCTCTAAACTTTTATTGCACACTTGCAACTTTCACGCTGTTTAAACAGACGCTCGGAGGAGGAAATGAAAATACATGGAAATTGTTGAGCGAGAAAGGCGTTAAACAGAGAGAGAAAGAGCGAAAAATAGAGGAAGCTGCAGCAATGTATTTGCGACAGAAATCAGCACACCTTTCGCAGCCAGACGCAAGTATTCATTTCATTTWGTTCTTAGTTGTTTGAATAAGCATCTTCTTGCTTCAAAGCTTTTGTGCGTGCATGTATTAGTGTGAAGCTTCCAATTTTCTTAGCATGTGGCAGTTGCCAATTTTTTTTTTCATTAAAGACAGGACCTACTATGTTGGCAAGCAATGACGCTCCACATCACTTTTTTGGCCACAATTGCCGGCGGATCGTTACTCGCTCTCTGGTGCTTCCTTGGAGTATTTCGGTTTCTGTTTACTTTTTCAGCCACATTTTCGTTGTAGACCATTACTTTTTGTACTGGGCGGGGTGCACATGCACAAACATTGGACTCGAGTGCGCACTCTATGCTTATGTGGTTGTGTACCTGTAGTTTTTGTTTGCCAAGCTCGTAAATGTGTGCGCTGTCGTTTGTCTAACGCCAACATCCTTGGCTGGCATAATAATGTTTTCTTCTTCGTTTGCCGCATTCTGTATGCAAACTCATGCTGTCTATCTCATTGCTGTTTCCTAACAGCCTTCGACAGCGTCAATATTTATGCTTCCTCTTGCCATTTTTTCACCCTTCCTTCTTWTGCCTATGCGTKAGTTTTTGTTGCTTTARTGCTCACATTTTACTACTTTCACCTCAAGTATTGAGCACTAAATGAAAGTCCTTAAAGGTGCCGAAGTTAAACGCTTTATTGCAGTGAGAAACTATAAGCCGTTACAGGTTTATAATAGCAATGTGTGTAATAACTTTATTAGCTTTTAAGCTCATTTTAAAATAAATTCGTATCTAAGCTTTTRTTATTTTACAAGGCTTTCTTACTTGTTTAGTTTTCATGAATGTAAAATCATAAACTTCTCAAGAACTTTTCGAACACAATTGAAAAAGTTACAGCTTTAATGTTTATAAGAAATATAAACTTTTGGTTTTATTTTCTTTGGACTTAGGCTCACTTGAAAGAACYAAGTCAAACCCAGTAAGTAGTGTAAGCTTTTGTTTTTATTTCCATTCGTTTCGGAATAATTCGTTGAAGAACAAAATGAAACAAAGTTGAGAAAAAAAGTATTAGTTAAAAGTTTTGGCTTTTAAGCCAAAGCTCCTAAGCTTTTAGAAAGCGTTTATACTTTAATAACCCTTTAAAATAACGTAAAGGAAAGTATCGGCTTATAGAGCATTTGTGTTTCATATAACCATTAGTATTATATACTAAATTAAAGCTTTAACGAAATTGAATTTTTTAATGAAGATGCCTTAAAAAGCATTTCTACTTTACCAATAGTAAGTTTTTAAGTTCCATATGTACATTAGCATAGCTATTGTAGCATGAAAACTTTAACGAAATTAATTTTTTTAATATGAATGGTATTTAGCTATATTTAGCATAATATTTTTAAAAAAGCTCCGTTAAATTGAAAGCTCTAACAAATTTTAAGTTAAAACCGCTTGCCCAGGTACGACAAACATATTAATCAAAGGTTTGATTTTTACATACAAGCTTCTGAACTTTAGAAAGCTTTGTTGCTCTAACAATATACGCTTTGAAAGCATTTTAATAAAAGAAATACTTTGATATATGGAGCTTTTTTGTACAATCTACATAGTAGTATAATGTAATAAATGTAAGCYCTTGTAATGAAAAAGTTTTAACGAATTTGAATTTTTTAATAAACATGGTATTTAGCGTTTATAGGCATACTATCGATGAAAATTAAAAATTTTGAAAAATTTGAGATTAAACTCACTAAGGACAAATTTATTAGTTAAAAGTTTGTAGTCTCCCATAAAAGCTTTTGAGCTTTGGAAAGTTTTGATCTAACAATATACGCTCATGTAAGAGATACATTGATAAATATAGCTTTTAAGTTACATCCATATATTTAATGAAAGCTCTAGTAATGTAAAAGCTTTAATTAATTTGAGTTTATTAGTGAAAGCGGTGTTCAACTTAGCAATCTATTTTAATGAAAGCTACAGAAAACTGAAAGCTTTACAAATGTTATTTTAATAACGAAAGTGACGTAATACTTTTGGACTTGTTAGAAAATTKGGTTACAGTAACTAGCTATACCAAGCATTTATTGAAAGTTTTGTGGCTTAAAGCAATAAGAAATTTTGTTATWGAAAGTTTGATCTAAAAAGTTTGAAAAGTTTTGCTTTTCCTCATAACCTTTTATAATTTTTTTAATGACCTTTAAGTAACTGTAAATAAGCGACCGAGAAGCTTTATTTCCAGAAGAAAAGCTTTCTATATTTGTTCATTTTTCTGGGTTGCTTTTTGGAATATAAGTTTCAGTTTAATTCCAGGTAATGTACTTAGAATTGTAAAAGCTTTTTTAGACTACTTTTAAAAAATTTATAAAAATTTTGAGATCTA
Organism: Bactrocera latifrons; assembly: GCF_001853355.1. Classification (NCBI taxonomy): domain Eukaryota; kingdom Metazoa; phylum Arthropoda; class Insecta; order Diptera; family Tephritidae; genus Bactrocera; species Bactrocera latifrons. Next base: position 321,754 of record NW_017537523.1, on the reverse strand, counting down.
AAATATAAAGACTTAGTTTAAGTTGTAGTATCATTATTAAAAAAATTTTTAATATAATATTGCCATAACACAGAACTGAAGCTTTTTGAAAGCTCTTTTAGAAACTTAAAATATTTCAGTATTTTTTCGAAAGTATGTTGTTATATAATATATACGCCTCCACCAGAAGGTAAAGCAACTCTAAAKCTCATAAGACATACTTTTAGGCGCCATATCATTATATTTTTCACATATKACCTTTTGCATATATTTTAAGGAACACCCTGTGCATCTTCTTTTTGGGTTTTTTCGTTTTCCTCACTTGTTTTTATTATTCGTTATTTTCCTTGTAACACAAGCGAAAAAGTCGAACGTGACTCGCATGCCATTGTGGGCGTCTTAAGCGCTTTTACATCGTATATGTCGCGACATATGAGCGTTTATGCACCCGTGAGTACACTGGAGCGTATGCTGAGTAATTGTTATGCATGGCAGCGCGAAAAATTGCGACCATATAATTTAGCAACTTTTCTAAGCATACTTTAAGGGTARTTTCGAAAATCATTAAGAAACCACTTAATGCAAATTGCGAGTTCATTCATAAAAGTGAGGCTTACGCGGCAGATATGCTGCACGAATTTGCATTTTGAAGCCGGACAGATGAGTGTGCACAACGTTTTAATGCCGCTTTTTTCCTTTTTTTTTTTGGCGCTCACAAAAGTAGGCTAACTAGCAGTCAAATTGCATGAGGCTTAATATGGGAACATTTAATTTAGCGGATTTGGCATGAGCCAAGCCAGGCGTTGTGATTACGTGCCGACAAACGTGCTTGTGTGTGTGTATTTGGTTTATGTAAAGTTGGTTTGCTTGCTATAAGACATGTAATATACTTTTGAGCGCACGATGTGAAAATGTTTGTTTAGCGTGATGCTGAAATGACTGTAGACTTTTCATAAGCTACTTCCACAGCGAACTTTGCATATTTTTAGGCAACTCAYGTCAATAAAATGAATTATAAACGGAAAATTTAGAATGACTTTAAKTTTGAAATATCTCTCTTGTTGACAGTTTAACAAAGCTTCCGTACAAAGTATTTATGCTAATATTTTCGGTCGTAAATCAAATTTTTATTAAAACTTTAGAAAGTAATATTTCATTGCGTTGCTTTGGGAGTAAATAAGAATTGCTTATAAGAGAGTATAATGTACCGGGTTTATGTAGGTTAGTGCTATCCAGGAAGCAAGGAAAAATATTTGTGTTTAMAATTTTTTGGCTCAAAACATAAAAGCAAAATCGATTCCGACCTTCAAAACTTGATGTAAGGTAAAGTGGCTAAGTTGTTTGTTTAATAYAGCGGGTAGTCGAAAAAGTCTTTTCGTATTTTCTATCAAACTTCCACTGATTTTTTTTATATTTTTTATATTCCATTGACAAATTACGAAAAAACTTTTTCCACAAGCCAATATAAGTGATTTAAATTTGGAAATATTTGTAATGTCCTTGGTTTTGGTATTTATTATGGGGTTCAAAACCAGAAGCAATCATATGTTTTTTTGATCTTTAGCCAGTTAACTGCGGATAATATGAAAATTTGTTCGTAATAACAAGTTGAGTATACAAAAGTAATCCTACAACCAATCTACCACTCTAATATGCAAACGGTATTTCCACAGTTCCAAAATGCTTTCGATTACAGCTTTTCTCTCGAATAAAGAAAAATGGCAACCACAAAAAACAGTCGAAAATGAGTAAATGCAAACGACAAGAAATTGTTGAAGTTGACAAAAGCAGAATAATGAAATCACAAAGCACTCAAAGAAAGTTGCGCAAATATTTATTTTTACAATTTTAATTTTGTATTTATTTCTTTTTCTTAAGACTTCGAAGTACATTTATATATATACGTATATTATACTATATTTATGCATACTGCAAAGCCAAAGGTTAGGTGTGAATAGCACAGCCTCTGACCAACGCCACAGCACAAACGACAAACCGAAAAAAGCTAGCTATGAAGTAAGATAACGATTTTGACAAACGATTTAGAAGAGCTAAACTTGTACTGAGAGCTGTGGCATTCTACTACCTCAGTACACTAGAGATATTTTACAAAAAAGGCTTTAAGGAATATTGCTAGGCGCCTCCGTCCATTAAAACCAAGACAGCTCTTCAAGTACTTTTGATGCTACGTCATCATTCCATTAACGGTAAAAGATCAATTGATTTAAATCTTGATTAATGCTAAAGCCTTGGGTTCACGAGCACAAATTTCCACAAGGTTTCGTGTCAACCCTCGTGTGAACTGCTTGCAAAACATAGACTGTTTCTGAAAAAGCAACCGTACGATCGAGCGGAGAGAGCGGCAGGAAGCAGCAACAATTACAATAACATAAAAATGGAAATAACAAAAACAACAAAAGAAAACAAAATTAAGAAGCAGAAACAGACGACGAACTAAATGTCTTCAGAAGATAAAGCAGGAGCTCTCCACCGCAGATGGGAAACGAGAGAGCAATACTAGCCAGAATCAAGGAATACAAATAAGCAAATATAAAATAGCACCCTACCGATGGAAAAGCGTGAAATGGACACATCTCTCCAAGAGAGCAGTTCATGTTGAAGATGACCAGAAGAGAATGAGGAGTTGCTAAAACTCCAAGCTACCCTCAAAAGGACGAAGCCACGTTAATGCAAAAAATATACTATATAATAAGCGAGGAAAGAATGAAGTAATTATCCGAGTTAGAYGAACTATCCGACTATCTCAGAAGGCTGCGTCTCAACTGGATAAAGACTAAAAGCACATAAAACGTATGAATGTAGGTGAGTTCTTAAATACATAAACCGAACAAACGAACGTTTAAGTAACAGTTCTTCATAAACGGATCGCACAGAGCCAAGTAAAGCAGGACTCAGTCGTTCACACAATAGTCGGGTTTAGTAATCCGTGTTCGTTCGCGGATTTTATGCAAACAAGGACAGTAACAGTTCTTCCTAAACAGACTGCACCTAGCCCAGTAGAGCAGAAATCAGCCATTCCTCCGATAATCAGGTCTAAGTAATCTGGGTCCAGGGATCACGGATTTTTATCCGGCCAAGCACTGTCAACTAAGCAMTATTCCTCAAGATTACTTCAGGAATGTTTTCTGCGGTTACACAGAACCAGCAAAAACATCAGACGTCCGGGCGAAAACCCGGAAAAACCATATGACTTGCAGTAAGAAGGAAGAGAAACAGCGAACAAAACGGATAAAAGCGCGGAGCAGACAAGACAAGACTAAACGGAAAACAGATGACAATCTGCAGACAGCAAAAACAATAACATTTAGCYATATTTGTCTGTCTGTCTGCATATGCGAGAACTAGTCACTCAGCTTTTGAGATATAGATCTGGAATATAGATCTGAAATTTTACATAAAGATTTTTGCTCGATAAGAAATATATCACGTGGATTATAAGATTCTGCAACTCTTATACAAACTTGTGTTATAAACCATATTGCCTGCTTCAACACGCGAAATAAACTCAAAGTAAATGCTTGAAATCTTAAATTTGATTAAACTTGTCTGAGAAACAGTCTTGAGATGCAGCAGGCGTCAGGAATAAGCTGCTGTGCTATTTATTCTTTTCACCTTCCTCTTTGAGATGTATGCATTGCTTCCTTAATGGCATACCCACACAACTTTATTACAAAATTTCACTCATTCCGTTCACTTTTCGCTCGTTATCCGCACAGCTCATTTGCAATTACTTTGTCATTTCATTTTCTTTTTATTCTTTTTAAAATTTGCCTTTGATGCATACAAAATGACGGTTTGACGGTAATTTTCTTTTTTCTCTTTTCGGTTTTCGTTTTTGTATGCTTTACACCGTTACTTTTGTATGCCGAGCCATCGTTACTTGCGTTACCTCCCACACTCGTGTGTAATTAATTTTTTCGGTAGGCGTAAAGCGAAAAAAGAGTTTGTCGGTTGAAGGGAGAAGTTTTAAACGAACATGTGGGTTCAAGGCTAGCGGTTGATGAGAGCCTTGCCCAATTAAAAATGGCGGAAAAACGAGATATGAATTAAATACTCAATTTTCTTTAATGGGCAGATATTGATGGGTTATTAATATAGCATTCGAAGTAGTGAATCATATTTATTGTAATTATTTAAAGTAGTATAACGAAATCATGACAAGAATATGGTAATTCTTGAAAGCAATCGGTTAAAAATATAGAAATTAACTTTTTTCAATGTCTATAGAGATAAGAGAGAGAGAGGGAGGGTTCTTCGACTTCGATTCGGAGCCGTTCGCAGCAACTCGGACTGACGAACAGAACAGCTTGGCTCCTTCTACGTCAAAATCTCAAATTGAAATCGTAGAAAATATAGTTTGTGCCAGAAATGAAGCCGCTCGACCTTCTAAAGTGAGTATGGGCTCTTGAAAAGTTCCACGAAGATCCGACATTTTCGAGCCAAATTTTATTCAGCGATGAACCCCATTTTTGGCTCAATGGGTATGTAAACAAGCTAAATTGTCGCATTTGGGACGAAGAGCAAGCTGAAAAGATTCAAGAGCTGCCATTTAAACAGAAAAGCACCGGTTTACAAATGGTCAATGGCGACTGTTATCGCGCAATGATAACCGATTATTTTATACCTGAAATTAAAGCTCGCGATCTCGGCGACATTTGGTTCCAACAAGACAGTGCCACTTTCCACACATCGCATCAATCAATGGATTTATTGAGGTAACACTTTGGTGAACAGATAATTTCACGTTTCGGGCCGGTTAATTGGCCACCAAGATTGTGTGATATTACAACGTCAGACTTTTTCCTAAGAAGATATGTAAAGCTAAAGTTTATGCGCACAGTCCCGCTTCGATTCAGGCCTTGGCGCAAGACATCATGCGTGTCTTTCGCCAGTTACCAGGCGAAAAGCTAAAATGAGTCATTGAAAACGGATGGACCAATTGAGGCGGAGCCGCGGCCAATATTTGAAATAGATAATCTTGAAATAAATGTCAAAGTGTAACAATAATCCTCATTAAGTTTTAAGTTTCTGTGTTTTTTCTTTAAAGTAGTAGTTAGTAGTAAAAGTTCTTTAAATGCTAGATTCATTTTAATGGATCCCCCTTCATATGCTTTTGTGCGATTTTGGATGAAAAATTAATTTCTAAAAAAAAAAAAAAAAAAAAAATGAATCTAGCTTAGATCTTTTGATTTTTTTCCTCCAATAGAACTTAAGCTTTTGCACCGCTTCGCTCATTTAATTTATTTTTTCTTCACATTCACTTTAATTAGCGTCAAATTCAAACCCAATTCACATTTTGCCATTCAAGGAGAGTGAAATATTTTAATGGACGACTGCATACTTGCACAGTAGCGCATATTGAGCAGCTTGCTGGCAGTTGAGCCACTTAAAATGCCGCGAGTTTATAAACATAGAGTGAATTGGAAAAACTTGAAGTGAATGAAAAACGAAAATTGAGAGAAAAAATTCACTTTATATGGCTGCTTTCGAGGCCACTTGGGAATTTTAACCCAAATTTTCACTTTACCGCCAATAAGCAATTCCACTTTGATATTTCATTAAGTGCAGCAGGCGCTCATATACATAGATATACTAAAGAGCGAGTGGTGGTAAGTGTTGAAGGATATTCGAGCATTTCCAATTGAAGCGCAATAACATTTTATGTTGGAAATTGTAGATATTCGATTTGAGGAAATTACAAATTTGGTATGGAGATAAGGATGTTTGTGAGATAAAGTAAAAGGATGCTGTATCTCGTGTAGAAGGTGGATATCTACATATATATACATATATAATAGCAAACACGCATACAAATATTTTAACTTTCTGGAACTTGTTGTGCCCCCAACTGTGAACTTTTCTTGTCGGAGCAGTAAAATCGCGTCTATGTATGTTTAACTCTATATTAGGGTGAGCCAAAATATTGACTTCAAATTCTTGACATATTAGGTTGTCAAAAAAGTCTTGTATTTTCGCTAGTTGGCGTTGGGAGTGCGTAGTTCTAGTTTTATTCGTCGCATCGGGTCATGCTATACCTTTTTGGAAAGTTCATTTCACGCGCTAATACGTGTTTGACTGATTGTCGTTCCTTTTAAGTCGTTCGTGAGTTATAGCGTCGCCAACATGGAGCAAAATAAAGAGAAAATACGACATATTTTACAGTACTACTACGATAAAGGCAAAAATGCATCCCAAGCCGCGAATAAAATTTGTGTAGTTTATGGACCCGATAAAGTTTCCATTTCCACCGCACAATGATGGTTTCAACGTTTTCGTTCTGTTGTAGAGGTGGTCGAAAATGCGCCACGATCCGGAAGGCCTATCGCCGAAAATTGCGATAAAATTGCTGAATTGGTTGAAAGAGACCGACATAGTAGCAGCCGTATCATCGGGCAAGAGCTTGGCATGAGTCATAAAAAAAATTTTATGAACAATTGAAAATTCAAAAAAATACTGCAAGACTTTTTTGACAACCTATGTATATATACTGAGACCTGCAGGAAGGGATTTTTAATAATCTAAAGTTATTTCAGTAAAAATACCAGAAATTTTAAGCGTTAAGGACAAAATTTTTTTTTCAAGACGGATTCTGGTAGAACATATAATTTTGTAAAAAAAAAATCTGTGGAGTTGTTTTCAATAGCAATTTATATATTGAAAAGTTTTAAAATTAAAAAAAAAAAAAAACTGAAATATAAATTCGTTTTTTTGGCTCACCCTACTGTATACGGTTCTGTACTTTGAAAGGTCATTGCACTGAGCTCCTTGCTCACATATGCCAATTGCTTCTGTTAGTGGGCTGTACTTATCGATTTTTGGCAATTTGTGTTGTTGTTTATTGCTGCTTTATTACTATTGTAATAGTTGGCGCTATCTGCTACTAAATGGCTTGCGATGTGTGTGGAATACTTAAGAGACGTTGTAGTGATTTGGTAGTATTGTTTTGGAGACAAAGCAGAGAGGGAAAGGCAGATGAAGGAAAAAAAAAAACGACGCGAAAAAAATATATATACAAATTATACCATAAACAGAGTATATTAAGTTTACAACATCTGTCTGAAGAGAGTGCTTCAGGAAGTTTGGCATACATATTCTATAATATTGTAGAAGACGTTATAACCTCCGAACAAACTGCTTTGATTGGAACTCTCTAGCACTTAGCTAGACAAAGAAGTAGTAGAAAATTACATGTTGTGAGATGACTCCAAATAGGTTTAAAATAAACTTTCGTCTGGCAGGAATACAGGCTGACACATGTTCGATAATGGTCGGAGACTGGGATCGAGCACAGATCCAAGGAGTTGGAATAACAAATACGGAGAAAATGTGTTTTGGAAGTGACAGCTGATGCTCATTCTCTTTTTCACTCTCTCTCTCTCAATCTCTTACGCTCTCTCTCTCTCTCTCTTCCTCACTCTGCTATTCTCTTTCACTCTCTCTCTCTCTCTCTCATCATTTCTCATTATAAGTGCGGAATAATGATATCGAAGAAGAATATGTAAGTTCAAGGGTAATTAATATTTCATACTATTTTTCAAAGGCTTATCTATCTAACTTGAGTTATTCCAGTTAAAAGGAGGTGATCACTACTGCTCCTCCCCACTAGTTTAGGACTCGTTCATTTTGGGACACAACACACTTTATTTTAATAATTTTACAGACTGATTTGTCCGGAATATGTCTACCGCAGCTAAAAGAGACGCCAAGCTCAAACCTATACTTGCTACCGAGCTCAAGAGTACTTTAGTAACAATAGCGGCTGTGTGCGGAGACTGCCGTTTGGAGTGAAGGAGCTGGCATTAGAACTGCAATGCTTGTTGGCCCTTAGACAATCCCTTTAAAAAATGAGAGCAAGTATGATCAACAAGGATTGATCACTGATAGTCCATTTGACAGAGTAATGGAATTCAATATGGATATATTTAAAATCTCCTTTTCATAGAAAAAAATGAGGTTTATCAGTGAAAGTAACATGAAAGTATAAAAAAAATACTTTGATTTTTCTCAGTAAGCGTGTGTCATAGGGTTCTGCAATAAAATACGCAGAAATTCTAAAATTCTCCTCATATAGCTACCTAGAAAAATTTGGGTTGCGTGAAAACTAGACGTGGTCTATTATCAGAATTTGGTATATGTATTTATAAAAGTATTTGTGAAAGAATAATAAAATTTTTTAGACAGAAATATGTATTGTAAATACTCTAAATATTGGCAAACACAATTCGATTGTTTCATATATTGACTGATTGTCTATTATGTTTGTCCTAAACAAACATTTAGCACACCATACATCAAAGTGATATGTATAACTATTTATTTGTGTAAGTAGGCACATAACTACCTAACTGTTTCCATATGTGTGTGGGTAAATATAGCAGCAATAACAATAAAACTACAATAGCAATCATAAATAACGCATTATTTATACACACCGACATACACACAAGCACATATGTAATTTATTCGAGTGTTTGCGGAGTTATAACGGAAAGGTTAGGCAAATATTGAGTGGAGGTGGACTGCTAGATATTTCTCCAACTATAAGCTAAATAGGTATACATTTAGGTAATATAATGAGCGCATACTGAAAAATGTGTGAATGGTACATACATTTGTATGTAATATAATACTGATTTATTGTGGTTAATGAGTATTGAGTCAAATGTTAAGAAACTGAGAGGCACTCAAATGCTTACAGTTTATAAAATATATACTTATAGTATATTAAATATTGTATATACCATAAACGTATGTACTTATTGTATATAGAAACATATACTAATCTGTTAGAGACTGATTCTGAATTCTAGAAAATCCATGAGGTCTTAGAAACTCTTAAAATGTTGCTACGGTTGCTAATGAACAGTACTCTTAGTGTTAGTGAACCGAACCGAGTTCGACCCAAATATAAATTAATGCAATGCTTGTTTTTGCTTTGATGATTGCGTATAATATTCGAGTAGTATGAGGAAAATAAAATCTCAAGGTTGCCACCTATTAAAATTTTATTCCAAGACAACTTAGGTTTAATCAAACAATTACATAAGCTCCAAAAATTTACAGTTAAAAAATTTTTTTTTGGAGGGTTGCCACCTGTTTTCATTTTTTTTCCCAAAAATACTCTAAGTTCAATCAGGCAACTGCATAAATTTTATAAAGTGTAACGCTAAAAAAAATTTGTTAGGGTTGCCACCTTTTTGAAAATATATACAAACATATATAAACTAAACTAATAACATAAATGAAATATTGCAATGTGGATATAAAAAGCCGACAAGCGCTCATAACGAGAAATTATTTTAAGCAGGGTTGCCACTTGTTTGCAGAATTGTGTTACACTAAATCGTCGGTGTAATTTTCTAACAAATTATTCAGCATCTGACGCATATTTGCTAATAGAACAAAATCAAGTTCTTATATTTGTGAAGCTGGTAATAGTTACTACTCACTAAATCGTTTGGAACTATCCGCTTAAATGACTGCTAATAAATTTACTATCGGGTAAGCTACCATACATATGTACACACACAGTAATGTACATTTAGAATAAACACATCTTGCTTAGTTAATCAGTCGTTGGGGTCAAATAATAAATGTTGACACTCTGCGACGTTGCCGATATGACTTTATCAGCACGAAGAGGCGAAGATGCGAAGAGGCAGACAGTGTGCTCTATATATTTAAATGTTTATAGAAGTGTATATACATATATATGTATATATAAATATGTTTATATGTATATATATATTCTTTTTTAATTTTTATGTATATACATACATGTATGTATATGCCAACATATGAGCTCACAAGTGACATGAAAATAATTATAGTAGCAAGTAGCAAGACTTAGGAGCCGAGGAATCGTTAAAATTTCTACAGTCTAGCTGGCTTTGTTTATAAAAAGTTTAAGAATACTAGTATCTATGTACCGAAATTTGTTTTTATTTGCCTAATTAAGCATGTAAACATTTAGATGCTCACTTAAGTCTAGGCATGGTGGCAATTTATCAAATGAAAACTAGTAATTATGCAAATTATCACTTCCTATCTTAATTTATGAGGTTGTTTAAGATGATTTCTTTAAACAATTTGTAAAAGAAAGTAATATGAAATTTATGTAAAGTTTTATCAAATATATTTAATATTGATATTTTTTACAAATTTTCCTGTAAAATATACCTTTTAGTCAAAATTTTTATACAGATTATATAAAACAGGCTCTAAACAGTTTTTAAACCCCGTCGACAATTTTTAAGAAGTAAACTGTTTGATCTTTGCGATTTTGTTTTTAATTTTCGTTTTATTTTTAAACTATTATTAAATTTACAAAATATTTGTTTGCAATTTCATTGCACTATTTTATGTAATTTTTGGTAATCTATAGAAAATGTTGAAAAATTCTTTTTAAAAAGGGCTTTTCTATCGCCCATTCTATCGTACATAACATATTAGTGGCATCCCAGTTCATAGTTAGATAAGATTCAGAAAGTTTCTCAAACCATTTTCGAGTATGCGTGTATGCGTGTCATATATACTTGTAATATGGAAATTTAAGATCGATAGTAACCCAATAGCAATATTTTATGCGATAAAATATACAAAAGTACCGAGTGACTACGTTTACAATCCGATTATTTCTTTACCTAATTGAAAGTTGTGGTTTTAGGTATAAATTAACACATGAAGGTGGTACTAAAGCGAACTAAATTTATTATTTTTTTTAAATATTAAACAATAACCACATCGAAAATTAGTAAGATACCAACAATTTTCAAATATTTTAATAGTTTATTCATACAATATGTGCGTACATTAGGGAGGTTCTAAAAAAATTTCGATGAAAACTTTTGAGTAAAATTTCAGAAATTTCATAAAAAAATCATAAAATAGATGCGAACAACATTTTTACAAAATTTTAGTGCACTGGAAATTAGTTATCTGTGTCTAGTTGAAATTTTTGGAAAATTTCAGAAAGCCAGTACGAAAAATATAACTCTTTTTGTTAATCAATATACAATATATATATAGAAAAGGATTTGAATTATAAATATGTCTCAAAGTTGTGAAACACAAATTAGGGTGGGTAAAAAATTAAAAAAAAAAAATTAAATTTAAAATCTTTAACTTACAATTTAAAATTTATTTTAAAACAGATACCCAGCGAAAAGAAAATCTAAATTTAAAAACCAAAAAAAAAAAAAAAATAATAATAATAATAATATTTTTTTTTCGACTCACCCTAATACATATTTTACAACTGAAAAATATTTAAGTATACATATGTATGTGAAATCATTTTTTATATACTCGTGTGTGTTGGAAATTAAAGGGGAAAAAATTAAAAACTTTAAATTTAAATAAAAACTTTTTTCGCTTGGTATACCTTTTATCCATTTTTAATATCCTAAACAAATGAAAATATAAATACTGATTTCACATAGACTTAACTATTAGTCAAAGTTGTGAAATATATATTAGGGTTAGTCAAAAAACGATTTTTTTCGCTTGTTACACTGGCAAATCGGTTCACGAGATAGCTTTACGAAAAACTCGTAAGATGATCTCTTTTTTTTAGGCCTCATTTTTGTTATTAATTCCTTAAAACTCTCAATGTTTTATTTGAGATCATATGAGATTTTAATCATAATTTTTAACTTGAGACCCGAACATTCTTAAACAACTTGAAATTAAATCTGTTAAACGTTAATTTTTGATTATATAATAATATAATATGTACAAATATACGCCTTTAATTTTATATACACTTTCAACAAGGTAAATATTGGCAATATTTTCAAATATTTACACTGGCGATTTTATAAACATTTTTCGATATTAAGCTGCCGAGATTCGCATAAACAATTGGATAGCCATGACGTTCCCAACAACATTTCACTAATTGATGGGGCAAACAATGATGACTGACAGGCCAAACTTAAAGGTGATAAGCGAAACTTCAAAAGTGGAATATAACGTATAAAACATAACATGAAAATCACAAACAAAAAATGGTAAAATATAATATAAAAACTGAAAATAAAAATAGTAAAAGGAAAAAAATATATATTAGGCGCATACGTGGAATTTTGACAAAAATTTACATACTTAAGTACTCCACCACATAGCAAAATGTGAAAACACAAACAATATATGTACATACATATGTATATATGAGACCATCATCGGCGCCAATAATAACAACAATGGCACTAAATCTGTGCTGACGATCATGCTCCAGCCCGAGACTTTTCGATCTACAAACTACCGGTCATATATATCTTGTATGTATTGTTGTTGCTCTCGTCGGTATATAAATACATAAATGTTTTTGTGTTTTTTTTTTTTTGTTATTATCGCCGGCAATTTGTCATTCCGTTTTCAATTTCAACTGGCCTTCCAGCCTGCGCTCAGCGCTTTGCACGATCAGTTTCTATTTGGACGAAGCTTAGTGAAGATCGCAACTGTAAGCGGCTTCAAAACTCACAAGTTATTTGAGATTCTGTGTACGTGTATTTGCTTGTTTTTTTATATTTTTTTTCAATACATTGTTAGTGTTTTGTGTAGGGCTTTGAACATGAAAATCCTTCTGGTATTTTCACTTTTCATTGCCGCCACTTTGGCCAACAAAGTGGGCAGCGCGGTACCGGCTGGACCCAAGAAACATATGGTCTGCTACTACGATTCATCGAGTTTCGTTAAGGAGGGTGAGTAATGGGCTTGTCCAAAGAGATTTTTATTAGAAATGGTGATTGTTGCGTAATAGAAAACGTAGCTATTGACTTTGAAGCGTGCTCAAGTGTTTACGAAACAGAAGTATGTGATTGCAATTAAGTGAAAACCACAAAAAGTTAACAAAAACTGATTTAGCTGTGTGTTAATTGTAAATTCAGTATTTAATAATCATTTGTGCTTAATTTCCGTTAAGCGAGAAAAAGCACCGGTTACTTGTGTAGGTGTGTGTGCATATGTGGGGAAAAAACTGGAAATATATAATAGTAAATACTAATTATCATAAATAGCAGAAGCTTTGTGCTGACTTGTTGACCCGATTGGAAGATAAGCGGTGTGAGGCGGAACTTAGTTGTAGAATGAAGAGCTTCTTAGAATTGCATATTTCTATGAAGTTTTAATTGAATTATATGACAGTAAAAATTATATAGCTTAGCAATTTCGACTAATATCAAGAAAAATATATGAAGTCGAAAGGAAAATTATAAGAATATAAATTGTGACAAAAAACTACCCGCAATTAATCAATATTTTATTTTGTCGCCTTCTAAGTGCTCCGCACCATATGTAATACGCTTATGCCAACGATTTTTCCACCCCTCAAATCACTTTTCATTAGCACTTTTTGACTCATAGTCTTTAGCTCCTTCAGAAAATTTTATTGTATTTCTTTGATCGACTGAAAATGGATTACATTCCGATAATTGTTGACTCGTTTGCATGTCAAACTCATAAACTCATGTCTCATCAGCAATAATAATGCTCTGCGTGAATGTGAGATCGGAACTCGACGATCAAGTTTGTCCAAAGAGACCTGTAGCCAACAAACTCATTTGAACATACTCTCGAAAGATGTTGAGCTCTCTTGCCATCTCTCTATTACTTGCCTGACGATTTTCAAGCACCTTATCCATACCACCTTTTTAATGTTCTCCTCAATTGAAGAGGCACTTAGGTCATCCAGAACGTGGAATGCCTTGAACCACTTTTCGATCGTGTTTGATCATTTTATACCACTCGTAGGCTTGTGTTGTTGATAAAATTATCTTTGCCTTCACACGATAAAAAAAAAAAAAACCGAGGTACTGCTGAGTAGAAAGCCGCTACATGATAATCTCAATTTAGTTGACATTATATAGGTCAGGGTTTGGAACTCAGATATCTCAGGCGGCATACCTAGCGCAAGTTAGCGAAAACTCCAACCTATTTAAAGTGACGATTTTACTTCGATAAACTCACTACAAAATTTTTATTTAAGCAAAAATTTCGAAAGTATTGTTAATGACATCGACGAAATTGTTCAAAAAAAAAAAAAATAAAAATAAAAAATATTCCAAACTATGAATTGTATCTCTTTATGTATTCACACTCATATGGAAATTATTCGTAATTTATCACTCATCATCCTAACGAACAAAAGTTCTCCATAGCTCTCAAAGCCTTCCTCTTCTCTTTATATGCTACTACAGGTTCTAGGGTATACAAACTATTGGTTTCTTAACACATTTAATCACAAATTTCGATGTAAATTTTCTTAACTTCGCTGAATTTTTCGCTAATCTGCAGTACTAGATATCAATGCATATCTTGAGCAATGAGCAGAAGTTCATATTTGTAATTGGTTTCTCCAACTATACTATACATCGATAACTTAAGGCAATGAGTCGGAGAGTGTCTTTAGAAGCAAGGTTGTAGTAAATATAGCGGCTTAGTGGATCAAGTTATGAAGTAATGTCTCAGGGCATACAGAAACATCAAGATCATGTGAAAGAGTGCTGAAACAAAACTCTCAAGCTCACTTTACTCACCGGGTCTCGAAAAGACTTAAAGATGGTTGTTGGACAAGTCACAGATACGGATAACAACTTACTGGAGAGTAGCTGAGATAGTATAAAGATAACAGAAAGTGCAGGGAAGTAAGGATGAAACACATCTTCTGTCTATGTACGGCCTTATCTATAACTCGGCCTATATATCTAAGAGCTTAGCAGTTCAAGGGACTGGATGAAGTATGGGAATTAGGTATCAAGTTTCTATAAACTTTGCAAAATGCGTTAACGTCCTGCACGATGAAAACTTCAGCTCGTATTAATAATGAACCTCCGGCTGGCGTTACAAAGAACCTACAGCCATTATAACCAAAAACTAATCTCAACCCAAACTTAAATATGACTTTAAAATTCTTGAAGTTGGTTTATAGAAAAGCAAATATTTTTCGTATGCTGCTCTAGAAAAACTTAATTTATTTACATATAACCTACTATAAAAATTTGCTTACTTAGAAAATTTTAGTGTCTCTCTTCACTCTCTTTCAGGTCTTGGTAAACTTATAATTGACGATCTTGAACCGGCGCTGCAGTTCTGCGACTACCTTGTCTACGGTTGGGCAGGCATTGAACGCGACTCGCACAAAGCCGTCTCGCTCAATCAAAACTTAGATTTGGATTTGGGTAAAGGTCTATACCGCACGGTTACACGTCTAAAGCGCAAATATCCGACCTTGAAGGTGTTGCTTGGTTTGGGTGGTGATAAGGATATTGAAACCAGTGAAGATGCCAAAGACTTGCCAAACAAATATCTTGAACTGTTGGAGAACCCAGCTGGACGTGCGCGTTTCATTAACACCGTCTATGCTTTGGTGAAGACCTATGGTTTCGATGGACTCGATGTAGCCTGGCAATTCCCCAAGAACAAACCAAAGAAGGTGCATAGTGGTATAGGTAGCTTGTGGAAGGGTTTTAAGAAGGTATTCTCGGGCGATCACATTGTTGATGAAAAGTCTGAGGAACATAAGGAACAGTTCACCGCTTTGTTGCGTGATGTCAAAAATGAATTCCGTCCAGACAGTCTATTGCTCTCGACCACTGTGCTGCCCAATGTCAACTCATCGCGTAAGTTTGTTTTATTTAAAGAATTTTGAACAACTTTCATAAATATTTCCCTACTCTACTTATAGTGTTCTATGACGTGCCCGCTATTGTTAACTACTTGGACTTTGTCAACTTGGGCGCCTTTGATTTCTACACACCCGAACGCAATCCCGAAGTTGCCGATCTACCTGCGCCACTGTTCGATCTACCCGAACGCAATCCCCAATTCAATGTACACTATCAAGTTCAATATTGGTTGCGTAGCAATTGCCCCGCCTCCAAATTGAATGTGGGCGTGCCCACATATGGTCGCGTTTGGAAGTTAACTGATGACTCGGGCGAGACTGGCGTGCCACCTGTTGCTAAGGTTGAGAACGAAGCACCCGCTGGACCAAACACACAAATCAAGGGTCTCTACAGCTGGCCCGAAGTGTGCGCTCTGCTGCCGAACACCAACAATGCCTATGGTAAAGGCGCCAATCTGGCATTGACCAAGGTCGGCGATCCAACACGTCGCACAGGCAATTATGCCTACCGCTCGGACGAGAAGAGTAGCGGTCACGGCTTGTGGGTGGGCTATGAAGATCCCGACACCGCAGCCGAGAAGGCCGGCTATGTGCGTCAATTCAATTTGGGTGGCGTGGCTCTGTTCGATTTGTCTTTTGATGACTTCCGCGGTTCCTGCACTGGCGATAAATATCCCATACTGCGTGCCATTAAATACCGCTTGGCGAACTAGGCGCACAAATCACATGACTCACTAATAATTCTTTCTTTAACTTTTTCACAACTTCACATTTTGGCATGTTTACATTTGATTAAGTAAACGAATTGAAGAATTTGATAACTGTGTCTTTTATAAGAAATTTATATTGCTTACATTTATTGCCAATATGTTTCTTCAACGATTTTTCTGAATTTTTGTATATTGCTAGTTTTTAAGTTGCGCAGTTTATTGTTAAGGAAACTTTTACTGAGTCCTGAGCTGAGAGTTTCCGAGAGGAGTTTTGCAATAAAAATTCTTTAATAATATGATACGACACTTACTGCTGGCTTATTTGTTTAGTTAGGAAGATATAACATCTATGTTCAGAGCTCAATAGATCAGAACATCCCAGAAATATTTAATTCAAAAACTCAATATGATATAAGCGATTGTGTTTCATAAGTTCAAGGTCCTCCAACGCACAAAACGAAACATCTAGGCTACTATGAAATACATAAATGATCAGCTGATGAGCTGAATCCATTTATCCAGGTCCGCCCGACTATCCCTCTGTACATATGCGAACTAGGCCCTCAGTTTTTGAGATACCGACCTGAAAATTTGCACACGTCCATTCGTCAAGTTACAAACTCTTCGGAACCACCGATATCAGAAGTCTATGGCATACAGTTGCCATATAAACTGAACGATCCAACTCAAGTTCGTGTATGGAAATTTTTTTTATTTAACAAGATATCTTCTCAAAATTTGACACAAAATATTATTAAAGGCAGTTTCACAATTTACGGAGAAATTGTTCAGATCGGACAACCCTAATATATAGTTGTCATACAAACTGATTGCTCAAACTCAAGTTCTTGTATGGAAAACTTTTTATTTGTCAATATATCTGCACCAAATTTTACGCAGATTAGTATTAAAGACATTGTCACAATTTCCGAAGAAATTGTTCAGATCGAACCACCTTAACATATAGCTGCCATACAAACTGATCTATCAAACTTAAGTCCGTGTATGAAAAACTTTTTTATTTCACAAGATATCTGCACGAAATTTGACAAATATTATTATATTATACAGAGCTACAATGTCAAGAGAAATTGTTCAGATCGAACTACCTTAACATATAGCTGCCATACAAACTGATCAATCAAACTGAAGTTATTGTATGGAAAACTTTTTTATTTGTCAATATGTCTTCATAAAATCTGGGATATATTATTGAATTATGTGTTAGTATAATCTCTGAAAATATTGTTCAGAACGGATCACCCTACCATATAGCTGTCATATAAACTGAAGCCCTTGGGCGGGAAAAATATATATTTTTTTATATGCCAAGGTATTATAACCCCAAGAATAGCTGAAATCTCGGAATATAGGTGTTGCATAAAATAAAGACAAGTTGCCAGAGTACATCTTATAACATTTTAATAAAAAAGAAATCGGAAATAGGAACAAAATATAAAGAGCTGTCAACTCAACTTTCTACACTCTCAATCAACTTGTGACCTCAACAGCTGCAGTATTTCCCTGCAAACGAAAAATATGTATATACATAAAAAGTTCCAAGTGCAAATATCTCTTTGCATAAAGATGTACACACCCATATATACGAGTTAATGCACATTGCAGTCTTGACGCCTAAAAGTAGTCTATTATCAGTACTAAATAAATGAGAAAGATCTCTCACATACACACAAACGAGAAATAAAATCAAATAAATAATTTTAATGGAATAGCTGAAAGTGGCGCGAACAAAAGCAGCAATTCGCACTTGCCAAATAAATAGCGAAAAAGTGAAAAATACGCGCCAGGCAAGCGCAATGTGCTGGCAAGCGTAAATGTGGCGGTACAATGTGGCAAGGCAAGCAGTAAAGTGCAGACACTCCACCAACGCGAGAAGAGTAGCTGAAGAGCAACAAAACAGCAAAGCGAAAATTCCGCCACTCAGGTGGGCGCCTCACACATACACACATAAACGCATTGAACGCGCCGAGGCATGAACTTAGGGCGGGCACCCGAGCGTGCGGGGCAGCAGACCAGGTGCACGGCGTGTCAGGGTTAAATTTATCACCGCCACCGAAAGGTGAAACAAACAACAGCAAAATGTTACACAAATATATAAATTTATAAGCGTACATCACAGTTGCGCATATATCTTTTGAAGGATATATTTACCGAGCTGTATATCTAGCTGTATTTATTTGTTTTTGCTTTTTATTTTTATTGTTTCGACCGCCATTTTTACGTGCTGCAAGTTGAGCGCCGCAACAAGCTCGAATCTGCACGTTTCGGTTATACTTTTTATTACACAAGCGAAGTGCGCGGTCACATGACCCTAATGCAAGGCGGATGCGGATACAGGAACCTATTTCCGGCATTTCGTTTTACAACTATTGTTGTTAGTTATGTTGTTGTTTTTTATAGCCGTCAGGCTTTTGTTCGAGTGAAAATTTATTATGATTAAACGCTGCGGTGTTGAGGGTGCTATGGGTTGGCTTAATTTGTGTGGAAATTTGTTTCACTTTAAGTGTGGTAGACCATTCAGTTTTTTGCTGAAACGCAGCGTTGTTAAACCACAGGCATACCTTTAGGCGATTTGCAATTGAAAAGGGAAGAATGTGGTTTCGACAAGCCACGTCTTATTGTTTAAGGGAATATTATAAAAACTATTCATGTTCGGGTGGTCTTAAGATTGTAAAAACAAAGATTATAATAAAATAGATATGAAAAATTTAAAATAAATTTCACTTAATAAGAAAGAGGTGATGGTGATTAGGTTGGGTTTAATAGCTGCCCTTTGTGAAGCCATACAAAAAACTCCTACTGTTAAATAAAGGGTCTTGGTGTAAGAGCTCAGTAGAGAACCGCAAGTAGGCAAAGGAGCTAATGCGTCACAAGATCTTCCCTATAACTTTTGATTTATACGTCAAAGAGTACACGGCACCTTTCTTCCAGCGAATTTTTGCTCCCATACTTCCCTCGAAGTGAGTCAAAAAGCAACAGCCAGGGTTAGTTTCGGCTTCCTGGTAATCTAAGAGTTTTTGGTATTTTAGAATGAAATCAAAGTGTGCGAGAACACGCAGTCATTTAGTACCCAGATTCTCTTAGTCTGAAAGCTTCTAAAAAGCTCTGTATACGCAACAGGACATTTAGTGTTATGTTAAATTTATGTTATGTCAAAATGTACTAAAATTTCTTTAAGAACTTTCTATGACTTTTATGCTGAAAGCTTTTTTATAAAATAAAAATTTAGCCTCTTAATAAAAAACGCCTCAAAATTGAATAATTATAGAGCTTTAAAGCTTTTAAACAATTCCAGTGAGAGTCCTTTAAAAAGGCTTAAGTGTATAGTAATACTTTCTAAAAATAATATTCTATTTATGATATCGTTAAATCGGAATTTGTGTATTTCTTTGTTGAAAAAGCTCTACAAGCTGCCAAAATAGCTGAAATCAAATTACTTCGTTTATTCAAAAACCCGAGGATCTAAGCGATCATAACATCTGGAAAAGACTGAATAAATTAAAGAGTTTGAAGCTTTTAAGCTTTCAAGTTTAGCTCTTCATACAATTGTTAAAGAAACACTCGTAATTTAAACAAAAAAAGTGACAGTCGTAAATATAAACTTATACTTTCTAGATATTCTATAGTTATATTCTATTTATGAAGAATTTGATCGGAATTTTTGAGTTTCTTCGGTAAAAAAGGTCCTCTAGCTGTCAAAATAGCCGAAGTTATCTCACTTTGCTTACTCAACTCTTTAGTTAATCTATGCGCGACTTAAATATTGAATAAATTAAGTTTTAGGAATTCTGTGGAGCTTTTTGAAAAGCTTATTTTGGTGTAAATAAAATTGACTACAAAGCTTTATTTATTGAAAAGCTTTAAGCCAAATGTCAGCTAAATGCCATACTTAGCCAGTATTCTATTTAAAATATTTTTTTACTGAAGCTATTAAGTTTTTTCTGAAGAAAGCTTTCCTACCAAAATCACTTTGTTTTTGGTCACATAGTTATGTTTTAAAAGTTTTTTTTTTAAGTTTTAAAGCCTAAGCGCAACTAAATTTATGAACACATATAAAGCTTTAAAGCTTTTTTTCGCTTTAAAGTAGCTTTTGCTTATAGATAAAAGCTCTGCCAGCCAATTAAATTGAGGAGATCATATAACTTTGTGTATTCAAATACCTGAAGGGCCTAATCGTAATTTAACTTATAATTTTGTAAAGCTTTGGAAATATTGCACTTGCCATGGAGCTGTTTGGAAGAGCTAAATATCGTTTATATATTCTTTATGTTTTATATTTTATACAAAAATTGTATTCAAATTGTCAGAAAAATAAAAAGTTCTCGAAGCTTTTATCACGAAAGCTCTTTTGTGAGCAAAATTTAGGATTTTATAATATTTCATTCTAATTTAGGTTTGTAGACATTTGAGTGGGCTTTCATTATCAGGCATTAGTGAGCTTCTGCTGAAGAGGTAAGACTTGAAACGACTAACAGCGTACCTGAAAGAAGATGTTTGTAAAAGTTTGCCATTTGTATAAATAATTCAGTTACTAAGAAACTATATTATTTATAAATTTTTTTTTTTTACGTTTTTGAGAAAAGAAGAATCATTTATATTTACAAACATTTCATTTTCTAAATGCTTTAAAAGCTTTAAAGCTTTTAAATTAAATATGTAAATAACACTGTTATGTATAAGAGTTATTCTTAATAATCTAGTCATTCAAAAAACATTCAATGGAACAATTTAATTTTACTCCATAAATTTAGAGAATGTTCTCACTTGCTTATGCCGTCATGCTTACAGTTGGAAAATTTCAAGAGATTTTAATTACAATATCAAGCGCGTAAACAAATGCTTGGCGACCCTTGTCACGTAGAAAATTACAAGCCGCCCCGAAGTGTGGAATTTCTGAAAAGGACATGTTTATTTCCAGTCAAAATATTTGCGCAAATTTCACATTCCACAAAGACAGCAATTAGAATGCCTGAATGAGGTATTGTTGCCATTTTGCCTCACGCTATACAATTGTATACATATATGTATATATTAACAGACAGCAAACGAATTATTAGCTGCAGAGAAAGTGACGTTAATATCTTGATACATAAAGAGATATATATATTTGTAAATATACATATTAGTAGCTAAAATTCGTCTTCAATTCTCTTCAAAATCTTTTTTTTTTTTCCGCTTGCCTTACTGCATAATTATGCCAATTATGCGGCAAGTGAACACCAAAAACATTCACTTGATTTATATGGCAGCAGCTAAGAGTAGAAGTATAGAAGTAAAGAAGAGAGCTACAGCGAGAGCAAGAACGAACATAGTCAAAACTGTTAACAAAGAAGGCAGCAAACAAATTATAAATTAAATTTTTTTCGCAAATTCAACTGTAATAAATTACTCAAGTATACTTGAGGCAGGCAGTAAAGTGACAATAACAAAAGCGCTTGTACATTAATTAAGTGTTTAGTAATAATGGAAGCGGAGAAAATAGCACGCATTGTTGGCGGTCACGCGGGCGTATGAGTGATGTTAATTAATTTGCCTTGAACACAGTGAGGGCGAATGAAATATTTTTGGCGTGGAGTGGGTGTAAATTGTTAAGACGAAATGAGTCACAAATATTTTTAAGTGAACCAATTTTAATCAATCTTAATGGAGCTCCTGCTACAGCCAGCGCTTTTTTGCAGGTGTTATAGGATTTATCACATTTTCAATTCAATTTCGATTGATATATAAATTATAAAATATTCTAATAAGTTTAAAAAAATTTCAGAAAGCTGGCAACCCGAATGTACTTCAATATAATTTTCAGAATTATTATCAATAGATAAACGTTATTGATTTGGAACGAATTTTTTATAATACCTAGTAGACACCATAAGACAAGAGCTTTTTCAAGCTTTCAGCTCTAATCTGCAAAGCTTTCATCTTATTATAGAAACAAAAATTTATATAAGGCGTTCATCTCTTGCAAAATATTTGAGATAGAGCTTTTTTGAGCTTTCAGGCTTTCATATATTTGCACAGTAGAAGCTTTCACCTCTAATGTCGAAAGCTTTGTTTTTATAGAAAATATTAATACTAGTAGTTATATAATGCGTTCGTCACTTGTAAAATTTTTCACATAGAGCTTTTTAGCAATTTCATGCTAAAAGTGTTAAGCTTTCATATATTTGTATAGCAAAAATGTAATATAAAGTGTTGAGTTAGTTTTTGTATAAACTTGTAATCCGAAGTTTTTAAAAATGTATGCCGATTCATGTTGGATTCGGAATTCCATTAGCTTGAAGTAATTACTGTTTTGTAGAGAAAATATTAATTCTAATTTAAATTCTCTGCGAGGAGTACAAATACATCAGTTATTATGCTAAAGTACGTATTTCGTATGATTTTTGTGTCAGAGCTGTTTCAAGCTTTCACCGCGATTATACAAAGCTGTCATCTAGTTATAGCAACAAGTCTAGTTTGTCATTTGGAAAATATTTCATGTAGAGCTTTTGGGAGCTTTCACGCTAAATGTGCCAAGCTTTCAACTATTATTACAACAGACATATAGTAAAATGGTGAGTTAACATATTATTTAAATTTATTTTTTAGTTTTATAGAAGCCCTGAAAAATTAAATGTTTCATTTGAAAACGGATTTGAAATATCAAGAATTTGAAGTGGTTTGTAAAATTTTTTAAATTTTTTTTATGTGGTCTGTGAGAAGTCTAATAGAACAGTTAGTTACATGAGGTAGCTTTGTAATATATTTTTGTGCTAGTGCTAAAGTTTTCTGGATTGCACACACATTTTGGAAAGCTTTCATCTTTTTATGGAAGAGCTTTCATCATTATAAAATACCGCTTTAGGTTTCTAATACATCAGCAGTATGTTGATGGAGTTTGACAAGAAAATTCGGTTCGGCATATCATGAGCTTGAAATAAGCTTTAATACGAAGACGAAAATCATGTTTTTCATTTTAGGTTATAATTTGTAGTCAGTGAGAGTCATATTAAGTTACTGTTCATCAATAGGAAACGATAATAAAGGCAACAACTTCTTCAATTCTGAAATTTAAATAATTTTTTAAATTTCTACAATTATTATTATTGCAACCTTGCATTTTTAAAGAGCTTAATTTAACTCGAAAGAAGTCTTGTTTGCTTGCCGAGTGAAAATTAATATTTAAAATTGTAGCACTTAAATGAAAAGCAACCTAAATAATAAATGCCCGCATAAGTACACTTTCAAATACGAAAAATTGCGGAAAAAAAAACAAAACAAAAAAAGGCAACAACTACGAACATTTATTGTTCTCGCTGAAGTACTCACATTACTGTTTCGGCTTTTGTTTTATTTTCGCATGCCGCACTTGAGTTCTCTGCCATTGTACCATATGAGCACTCTACTAGACTTTCGTACAACGTTTTCTTTTGGTACAAGCATTCTGTGGCGCAAGCCTCAACCCATAGGGGCATTTATTAGCTTGTCGGAACGGCCCACATGTCGGCATTTATGCAATCACAAAAACATTATATGCTGTGGCAGTAATGTTAAAATTACCAGACCAATGCACACAGCCATGCACACATATACTTATATACTTACACATAACTGCTTACAAGTCATTTAGCGAGCGTGTTGAGACGCATGAGTGCAAGAAAAACTGTAGCAAAAAGGACTGCATTGTTTTTGAAAGCACAAATGTAAGCACACAAACATATATGAATACACAGATACACACACATACGTATGCGCAATAAACAATGGCGCCTGCAAGTATGTAAATTTCAGCATCAGCCTAGCTGTATGCTTCAAGTAAACATAATTTTTAGTAGCAGCAACAATGCGGTGTTGCCAAATGTATTTTTGCAATATATATGGTTATTAATATGAGTAAAGAGCTCTGTAGAAGAAGACGTCTTTGATATTGCTGCCTGTTGTTGCAGCTAAAATATTATTTCATTCAGCATGCGGTAGCAATTTTCAACACAGTTGCTACTGCCATGAAAAATAAATGTAAGGACTGCAACTTTAGACATGTCTATAAATATACAGTTGTATTTGTAGTATAATTTACAAATTATAACAGTAATTTCTCAAAATGTTGCCACAATTTTGATAAATGTTATATTTCGGTAGCTATTTTGCACTAGTAACTAGATTGAGTGACTTGTTAGAGCGTACTAATAACTTTTATTAATATTCACTTCATATGCTCAATATTTCAGTAATATTAGGGTGCAAAAATGCAACATTTCGGGTAAGAAAAAATAGTACTTTGGTTCGGAATATTCTTAAAATATTGGAAGTATAAGTTAGCTTGCCTCTTAACTCATTTATAAGGCGATTACGATTTATTTTTGGTAGTGTTTGTTAGAGCTGTTATTATTTAACAAAATTTTATGAATTAAACTATTCAACATTCATGAGCATGATGTAGATTGAGACAAAGAAGACCTTAAGTTGTAATTAAGCAAGTCTGTTTGAATGATTTTGGTATATGAAATGCGTTTCTTGCTCGACTCATGCCGATAAAGCTGAATTTTTTCCACAAAGACTGCCGTAAACCGGTCTCTTGGGACATGTTTGATCATCCGAATTCAGATCTTACATTTATCGAGAACATTATAACTACCGATGAGACATTGGTTAATGAGTTTGACAAGTAAACAAGTCAAAGGCCATAGAAATGGAGGCAAAAAACCGACTGGAAACCAAAACAGTCACGCCATAGCTACTCAGAGTCAAGGTGATGCTCATTGTTTTTTTTTTTTTTTTGTTTTGTTCTATTTGTTTGATATCTGTGTTTCGTTGTATAATGACTCTTTTGCGGAGAGACAGATAATCGATAGGAAGTTCTATTTGGCCGTTTAGAGACGTTCGTCTGAGAACATTCGTTGAAAGCGGCCGGAATTGTGGAGGAACAAAGTCATAAAAAATAATTAGTACCTGCCGAAGTAAATTTTCGAAGCAGATTTATGACTTTTTCAAGATAATTTGTCGATTTATGAGTGTGAAATCCGGTACATTTTGGGTTAAGAAAGCGTCAGCCAAGTATAATATCTTCATAGCCCAGCTATAGAGTTTACTTAGTACGAACCTTGGTGAGAGTATGATACCTGATACCGTACCAAAAATGATTGACATTAATCGATACTCTCTTCTAATCCCTAAATAATAAATACAGATATTGAATGCCCTTTGTGGCTATTTTGAAGGTGAATATTTTGGTTACTTAACAAGCTGATTTCGCCATGTTCGTCTGGCTCTCTGTATATACGTGAACTGCTCCCACAGTTTTTAAATTACCATCATGAAACTCCGCGAACGTTCTTTTCTTTATAAAAAGCTACTCATTTCTCGGAACCGGTGATATCGGACAACTATAGCATATAGCTGGCATACAATCTGACCGATCAAACTCAAGTTCTTGTATGGAAAACTTTTTTATTTGACAAGATGTCTCCACAAAATTTGGCATAGATTATTGCTCGAGGCGGCGTTACAATCACCGAAGAAACTGTTCAGATCGCACCACCATAACACATAATTGCCATACAAACGGACCCATCATATTCAAGTCCTTGTATCGAAAACTTTTTTATTTGACAAGATGTCTCCACAAAATTTGGCATAGATTATTGCTCGAGGCGGCGTTACAATCACCGAAGAAACTGTTCAGATCGCACCACCATAACACATAATTGCCATACAAACGGACCCATCATATTCAAGTCCTTGTATCGAAAACTTTTTTATTTGACAAGATATCATCACGGAATTTTGCATAGATAATTATCTGAGACATTGCCGTTATTTTCAAAAAAATTATCCAGAAAGGTCTACTATAGCATATAACAGCCATCCAAACTGACCAATCAAACTCAAGTCCACGTCATGTTCATGGTAATGCCCATGCCAAATGGGTTAGTGAGCTGAGCGGATATATTTTATAGCTACCATACAAATCGACCAACTACAATCAGGATAAATACTTTTTAGATGCTGTAAAAATTCCCGTTTTTTTTCTTTTTTAAATAATTTTTTTACGTATTTTAAATTAGTTATGAATTATGTTTTGATTTTTTTTTTTTTTTTTGGTTTTTAAGGTTATATTTTTTGTTTACATTTTCTTTATTACTCTTCTTTATTTTTTTTGTTCTATTTTAAATGTTACATTGCTTTGTTTACGCTGCATACATGTACATACTTATAAGCAAGGCATAACTGATCTGCACATGAAATGCCGAATAATCCAATTTACACGACTGAACGGAAGCACATTAATCGCCTACAACTGCATTCACTTAACTACACGACCCTGCATAAAGTACATAGCATTGTTGGATTTTAGGGCAACATTTACTGCTTAAGCCCACATATAGTAGCATAACAGCAGGCGCAACAGCTCCTCAGGCGCCTAACATGCTGAACCCTTTTTGCGTAGTTGCTGCAAAGCATGTTCGCCAATGTTGTTACTAACCTACAGCATCGTTTGCATGTAAAACACACACATACTCACACATACACATATACAAAATGCAACGCAGATAGTAACACGCATACATAGACATACTCACACCTATTTATAGAACACGCATTTGCGTTGGTGGCCACCAAAAGTTTTCCAATAAAAGCTTCAATGCTAACACGCACTGAATTTTGCACTAACGGTTTTGCGGCGGTGGGAAGATGGTGTCCAAATTTGGCAACACTGTCGGCGTAATGCGTACAAAATACGTGCGTTTAAACAACGAAAACACGGAGCATGTTTAGTTGACGGCGAAATGCAATTCAACGCAGCAACGACAAGTGTCAGATACCCACGCAGAAATTAATCCACTTTGTTGGTTGACGCCTTGACTGGCGAGGTAACCCAATAGACAAAAGCAACTAGGCTGCAGTTGTCTTTGGATAGAAATAGCAGTAAATAGGGTTCTCAAGTTATTCCGACAAAAGTGTCGGAGAGCAGAAAAGTCTTCAATCGAGGTATCTTCTCAGCTATTGTAAAAGTTACTTCAAAATTTATTTTTTGTAGAATTTATGGATTTTATAAACCGTGTGCGAATTACAGGATTTCATTTGTAAAATGAACGAAAAAATAAAAACTAAAGAGTTTGCTTTAGAAAAATCTTTTTTTTTTTATAAAATGTCGGAGAGTATAATAATCTCTAGTCGTGGTATTTTTATACTATTGTAAAAGTTACTTTAAAATTTATTTTTTGTAGAACTTATTGATTTTATAAACCGTGTGCGAATTACAGGATTTCATTTGTAAAATGAACGAAAAAATAAAAACTAAAGAGTTTGTTTTAGAAAAATCTTTTTTATTTTTTTATTATACTTCAAAAGTTGAATCTTTTGCTGAGCTTCTAAGAACAAACTCTCTGTTCTTGCTGTGTGAAATGGTTCGCATATGCGTGTGTAGGGCATCCCATACAGCGCGATAATTTATGAGAACTGTCATTCATTCATATAAGCGTGACACATTTTTACACTGTATACAGTTACAATTGCATGAACGGAGGGCTGTGTCTAAGTTTTTTACACTTTGAGCAAGAAATCAAGTAATATTTCAACGGAAATTGCGTAAAGAAATGTCCTGCTACAGTGTGTTGGAAAACGATGTGAACGAGTAATGAATTTAGTTTGGTAGAGTAATGATAATGTTGGCTTTGCCTTGAAGTATGCCTTTTATGTGTTCAATTGTGTCGATCTTTGGTTAGAACTTATTCTAGAAATGCAATGTAGAGCTATTAGGAATGTCTGGGTGGTATCATTGAGAGTCTCGAATTAACTGAGATAAGGTTTGGGGTAAATTGAAAGTACTTAGCGTTTAGATTTTTTTGGATGGTTTAGACCTTTCAAGTTTCTTGGAAATACATTTTAAGCCAATCGTGAAACATCAGTTCATACTTTGCTACAAAGGGTATGGATTTAAGATTTCTAATTTCAGCCTGGAAAATAAACTGTTTAGTATTTATTACTAGGTTCCTTGAAGAAAAGTAACAAAAAAAAGTTTTACTGTTTTAAAAACAACACATGAAATGGGTGTCACCAAATAAGTTTTCAAATAAGAACACTTATGGAAAGAAAATATTGAAACCCTCAATAAAATATTTGTAACAAATCTTCAAAATTTTGTTTAATTATTAAAAATAATGAAATTTGTGACATATTTTACGAAAATAATGTATTTTTTAGACTAACTGTTCCCCTTTAAGAAGGCCATTTGCTAACACCTTCATTTTAAAATGAAAGTGATACATGCGCAAACAATATGAGACAGTTCGTATTGGGTTACGTAGATGGCAGACAATTGAGAAATACTAAGGATAGTCAAATTTAACATACATTTAGGCGGTGAACTGTGAAAGGTATGGTTCTACCCGCATTCTTAAGTAATACTATGTCGAGCGAAAAACTGTGACAGTCTATGTGGAAAATACTAATATTTCGTGAGATCGCGCTGCGGTCGACTCAATTAAAATTCTGATAATTTTAAAATTATTTGAAATGACTCTTAGTCTTACTACGGCAAGGTAAAATTATAATAGAAACTGCTCTACGGTAATAACATGTCAAGTGAAAAATTCTGACAATTCCGGTGAAAAAATTTAATTACACTGTAGATGGCGCTGGGGTAAACGTGGACGCAAATAATTTTGAATGATTTTGTTGCTCAAAAATTGCCGCTACTTAAAAAAAATCGTAAATATCGGATTCGACTTTCGAATTTTTTATAAGAAATAGCAATATCCTCCAGCTTTTTGCTAAACATAAAATAATATATAATTTTGTATAGTTCATAAATGAGAGATATGTTCCAGCTTTTTCAAGTTTTTTGGAAGAAAACACTTCTTGCTA
>NW_017537523.1:239663-291212 GCF_001853355.1 Bactrocera latifrons | reverse complement strand
TAATTAATTAAAAAAAAAAATTATAATGAATAAAGGGTATGAGTTTAAAAAGTGGAAGTTTTTGGTGTAAATAAATTTGGTACAAAATCCGCTTGGAGGCGAGCTGAAGTGAGAAGACGAATAATCCCTCCCCAGGATTGTGCGCTGGGTTTGGAACACGTCACGTAAAAACCATTACCAATGAAAAGAGGAAAACAGCGGCGGATGATAGACCACCCTTTTGATGACGACCCCTCCGCTCCCTTAATTGAAAAGGTGCTCTTGCCTAGCTATGGATAACACACCACGATATATGTTAAAGAGATAGAAGATAAACCACGAGCAGACGCTCTTTACCGCAAAAAGATCGAATCTCACAATGTTCTATCTTACAGTCTTTACGCTGAGGCCATTTTGTGGAGAAGTTTTAAGACTGGGTTTAAATTTAGTTAGATATTTGGACATTTTGTTCAAAGCCTAAAAGCGAAGAATGTGAAAGGAAGACCCTTAAGGCAATAAGCACAACAATTTCATTCTCCAGTAAAGAAGATGAATCTATTGCGCTTTGATTGGCAGTTTCAATGGCGAAATCTAAATATTCTCCGATGGATCAAACGGGTGAAATAGGAATAGGAGCGAGCTTCTGCTGTAGTAATATGGTCTTTAAGACCAAAAATTGTTGGCATAATAGAAGCTGTCAAGTAAGCTTCTTCTCTGAACAGCAAGTTCATAAATCTTTTAGTGGACAGACAGGCGGTAATTAGGGCGCATACTAAATCTCACTGCGTTAGGTTTGCAATTACTAGACTATCATTAGGTAACTCGTTTGACATCAAATAGTAATGGGAGGAAATGAAGTGGCAGGCGAGCTGGCATCTATACACACAGTACCCACCCTAAAGCTTCTCCAGGCCATTCATAGGTTGTTTGAAACAGTGGAGCCTAGAGGAATCCCTCAGGTGTTGAAACACAAGCAACATAGGCATACCGCTAGGTTAGTTTGGGGTAGTGCTGATGGTTAACAGATCAAATAGCTGCTACTTCTTCTTCTATGCAAAAGAGAAGCTCTAACTGAGCAAAAAGCATTTCCTTCTTATTCCTCTATAAGCAGAAGAAAATCTTTATAATAGAGAAAAAAGCTTCTACCTCTAGGCTAAAGAGAGATTAGTAAAGTTATAGGGGTCATCACGGGGCACTCACAAGTAAGATCCCACCTTCATGAAATGAGAGAAGTAGAATCGACGTATATCAGAGCATCCGCGGGTGATGAAGAAACGTTTGAAATTTATTTATTCGAATGCTCAGTCATCTGCTTGATGCGACGGACATATTCCACAACTTGCAATGCTTCAATTTAAGTGACATTGGGCAGCTGGATCTTTTATGAAATCCACTGAATTGCTGGATAAGGCTAAAATTTATTTCCTCTCGGAAGCACACTGAGCCTGATGATGGCCTAAGTGCGACCGTCTGTGGTCTGGCGACGAAGCTATTTTCAAGTAACCAACTAATACCGCACTTAGCCTTGACTTTGCATACAAGAGGTAGGCATCATATGGGTTTATAACAACCTTCTCAATAGTACCTCGACTAGCTCAGATTAGACTGCTATTAATTTTGCTTTAAAACCTAACTTTTGAGATCTCATATAATACGCTCATATACCAGTTGGAGGTAATTTTATAGTACACAATTTTCCATGTCTCATTCGGCAGCCTTAGGGACCCTCACCCAACATGTAAATCACACCCATATAATCACCTGTAAAATAGATAATAACAACGTACAAAGTTGTTGCCTTCACGCCATTAAATGCCGTCATGAATTTGTACAAGTTTTTTGTCGTTCCCCAGTCGGTAATTTTTGAATCATATTTCTTTCTACACTTTGCGCTTTTATACCGCAGATTTATGTTTTTTGTTTTTGGTATTTCATATAACCGCGTATAAAAATATATGTATGTATACGGTATGTAATTTTTGCACTCACCTTGTGTCGCTTGCGTTCACGTTCCGGCACTGCATGCCAATTAAATTGTAAATTCCAATCAAAACCGCCCACATTTACCCCGCCCGAGTCACGGTAGTGGAATTCCAATGTTGTATCATCAATGACATCGATGACCGGACAAACCACAGTGGTGCTGTTGCGAGCGATGCGATCGAGCAGTGGCTCAAGCCAGCCTGTGGGGAGGCAAAAACAAAAAAAAATGGAAATAAAATAAAGTGGAAATACATAAATGGGAGAAATGGAGGCTCGTGCGGCTGTTGCTATATAAAATATAGAAAAAATTGTGATGAAACCGGAAGCTGTGTGGTATGATATATATATATATCTATATCTATATAATAAAATATTATAAATCCAATAAATAATTATTATCTACGTGTCTATGTGCGCGTTGGTAGCCTTAACCTTAATAAAAAGTTACGGTGATTTATTGTTATTGGCAACTATGCTCCACTAGTATTCTATATACACAGGAACGAATAGTTTTGGTTACTATTTTTTCGACATTAGCCATTCTGCTGCACTCACTCTTAAAGCTTTATGCTCATAATACGACTATGGAAGCATACGCGTGGACCCAACAAATGACCGCAAAAAAAGTGCAAATAAAAAAAAAAAAAAAAAAAAAAAAAAAAAAAAAAAAAAAAAAAAAAAAAAAAAAACAAAAAAAAAACAGAAAAAAAATAACAGAAAATAATGATTCAGGAAAATTTTGCCACCACATGTCGGAAGGAAGGACGGAAAGCGTTGGTCAAAAAGAAAAAGCGCACACAATTCACTTAGAAATAAAGTAAATAAGCATAAAATAGCAAATGCAATTACTCAACAGTGAGAAAGGTCGAAAACTTATATATGTATGCATATACCGAGTTTAACCGCAAAATATCAAAGCCATTGAACAACACCACCACCAGCGCCATCATGGTCCAGCGGCAGGCAGTCAAGCAAGCAACGTATTCACCAAACCGTAATCATAATCGCCAACCCATGCAACCGCAAACTAAGTTGAGCAGAGAGAAAGCAGCAAAAAAATCTCTATACCCGGGTAAACTTGCTTCCTGGTATGCCCACACACACACATACATACAGTTTTGCGCTATAGCACACCAGTCATTGCTCAAACGTCCATATACAGCGTTACGTTCGCGCATATCCTGCAGTTTATGCCAGAATACTTTTTTGTTTGTATTGCACACATACACACATATGCATATATATATATATATATATATATATATATTTGCTGTATATGCTTGTATGTATATTGCCTTTGGTCAGTAATCAATCATTAAAAAGTAGAAATTGAATTTTAGAGCTACTTCACTGCTTGCTCTACACGCGTCTAAATAAAACTTTAAGTTTGTTATGTGAAGTTATGAGAGTTGTGTGCTTGTGCGCTCTCAAGGCGAAAGTTATGAAAATATCGTATAAACTCTGCTTTTTTAATGTACTCGGTATAAAGTTGTGTAATTTTTGTAATTTTTTTCGGAAATTTTAACTGCTCTTTAAAACATTATGGAGAGAAAGGAAAAGAAAAACGGAAAATTGAGCAACAACTAAAAAATTAGTTTAGAGTATGAAAATTGTTAAAAACATACATAAAAAAATTATTGATGGTTCATTCCAGTTGAGACTGAGTACTTTAATATGTTAGCTTTCAGTTCGGCAGTGGCTTAAATAGAGACAAATAGACAACATAAAAGCTGTTTACTACTTCTCTCTGGTTATACCATTTGTTTGTTCGATTCGACACTCTCAACCATTAGACAATTCTAAGCCAGTTAATACACGGATGAGCTTAAAACTAAGCATACTAGTGCTCAGCTAAAGATTATTTTCTATTTCCTTACTAAATACTAGATTGACAATTAATTCCAGCTGAAATTGGGACTTTGGACGAGCTTTCCATTCGTTTTGGTCATAAAA
Source organism: Bactrocera latifrons (assembly GCF_001853355.1). Taxonomy (NCBI): domain Eukaryota; kingdom Metazoa; phylum Arthropoda; class Insecta; order Diptera; family Tephritidae; genus Bactrocera; species Bactrocera latifrons. The sequence goes on along the minus strand of NW_017537523.1, from coordinate 287,297 downwards.
CTGGGATGTGAAAACTTCAAAGTTGAAGAAGTGGCATAGATAGAATCGGGAAGATCACTCTGAAGCTGTAAAAACTTTTTTACTCCACCTCCCTGTAATTGTTTATACCAGTTTATACCATGTCTAGCAGTTTTGTTCGATTCGTCACGATCTCATGTTTGTCAGACGATGTTTTAACCAGTAATAGTAATTCTCAATTATTCATTATTCAGAGAGATCCAGTCACAAAAATCTGATCACTGAATTACATGAAGACCAATGTCTGTAGGTCAGATTAGACTACTTAGTTGTACGATAATGATATTCTGTGATTAAACAGCTACGACGGATTAGTTAGTAACCAATATTCAACTCATGTTTGTTGATTCTGATTAAAAGACTAACAATTTTCGCTAAGGTACAGTGAACAACAACCTTGGGAACCGCCTTGGCGTATCGCGCTGTATTTAAATCCGCAGTGCTAGTGACAAGTGAAAGAATGGCGGAATAGACATATATATATCACACGACAACAAGTACATTATGAAGTGGTGCCGATGGAGAGATGCACGAAGAACATAAGGAAATAAGCTTAGACTAATCAATACACAAAACCTAAATGGAAACTAACAGCAAATAGCCTCAATTGTAGAATATACAGTACGCAGTACGGACCGGAGAACTCGATTCAACAAGAGATGAGCCAAAAAGAATGACGATGGCTAAAAATACATCCCTGGATACAGCGAGATTATAATCTATTCTGTAATAGGTTTCTCTTAAAAATTTTGTAATCAAGTAAAGCGACATAGTTCCTGAGACAAGGGAAACATCCTTGGAAGATGAGCCAAATAGCTTGATGCTGGCTAAACAGCATTCCTGGATGCAGGAGGATTAGAAACTATCATGCAACAGGTTCATCTTGAGAAACTTTGCCCTGAAGTAAGGCGACATCGATTCTGAGATGAGGTAACAATGCTTGGAAGGTCAGCCAAATAGCTTGATGTTGGCTGAAAAGCATCCCAAGCTGCAGGGAGAGTACACTCTGTCCTGAAATAGGTTTTCCTTTGAAACTTACCCTGAAGTAAAGTAAAAACGATCCTGGGACAAGGAAAAAATCCTTGGAGTATTTTAGTAGGTAAACCACTCGGAGAATGAGGATCCCTATGTGGTGTGATGGGTTTAAAAAAATAGAAAACCAATTATATTAGAAAATTCTCATATAATTGTTGAAAAAGAAGTATTGCCAGCTCTCAACACTAAATTCAATTAAAAACGCTAAAAGCTAGAATTTTCATTAATTTTCGAGAATTTTATTCTGAATGCACCTTGTATTTATTCTTAATTTATATAAAATCAAATAATTTTAATCATCAACTTAAAAAATTATATTGAAAAAAAAAACTACAACTGAAAATAAATCACAATTCTGCGGTTTCTACGCCACATTGAGCCAATAAATATCAGCTATCTTTTAATACGTAAAGCGCCAATAAGCAATCATGTGGCAAGATTTTTCAAACGGATAAAAGCATTAATACGCAATTTGCAGCAAATTCCAGTGGTGAGCATTGAAATTTGCATTTTTTATGCCAATTTAGTTAACGGCAGAATAAGTGGCCTAAAACTATTATTGACAATATGGCAAACCAATTAGATTAGCGAGGAAAACGTAGTAAAAAACAAAACAAATTGACGAACAATTTATATAGGTACAGTGGGACAAATTGATTTCTAATGCGTTAAAAAATAAAATAATTTTATTTGGAGAACAGAGGTTTTTGGAAAAGTCGAATAAATATGAAATATGCTTCCAACTCTATAAAAGCCTGCGTATATATGTATTTCGCTTCTCTATGCGATTTATTTCAATGTTTGTTTAATTCTTTTTTTTCCATTGGCTTTTTTTTCCAGACTATTTTTAATTTTGCTCCACGGTGCAACGTGTGATTCGCCCTAAGCACGGTAAAAGTAGATATTTCGCCCTTTTTAAAACGTAATTTAATCTATACAAATTAAAAGCTTTAGAAAAACAACGAAAATTTGCGCGAAATGTAATTCACAGCAACCGAATTGGTTAACCGCAGCGATATTGTCGATTGGCTGTCGGCAAACAAATCTTGCCGACCGCCCGCTGGTGCATCAAATGCAGCTGTGTCAAGTGCGTTGTGAGTGTTGGCAGATTGGCGTTTGGAAAAATAAAGCCTTTGTGAGAGTTATTTGCAATTAAATTTTAGTTGCAATTATTGAAAATAGCTGCGGGAATTTAATGAAATTTTCATAGTTTTTGAATATTGATGCATAATATTAGCTTATACCCTGAACAGGGTATATTCAATGCGGCACGAAGTTTGTTACACGAAGGATATACGCGAAATAGGCGCTGAGTTATTGGGATATCGACTCAAAAATTTGAGCACCTCCATTTCATTCCAAGGTGCTACTTATTCGTCGAAACCAGTGATATTGGACAACTTAGCATATAGCTGCCATACAAACTGAACGATCGGGCTCAAGTTATTGTACGGAAAACTTTTTCATTTGTGAAGCTACTTTTTGGAAAATTTTCACAGACGATTATCTAAGATATCGATATAATTTCCAAAGAAATGGTTCTGATAGGATCACTGTATAATATAGCTGCCGTACAAACTGAACTATAAAATACATGTCTTTGTATTGAAACCTTTTTTATTTGAAGAGATATCTTGACAAAATTAGGCATGGTTTATTGCCTTAAAAAATGATATAATCTGTGAAGAAAATGTTCTGATCAAATCACTATAGAATATAGCTGCCATACAAACTGAATGTTTGGAACCAAGTGCTGTACGGAAAACTTTTTTATCTCAAGAGATATCTTAACCAAACTGGGCATGGATTGTTAGCTTAGGCAATGATACAATCTGTGAGAAAAATTTTCATATCGGACGACTATAGCATATAGCTGTCATACAAACTAAACGATGAAATACATGCCCCTGTACGAAAACTTTTTTATCTGAAAAGATATCTTGATGAAACTATTCATGGATTATTATCTTAGGCAATTATACAATCCGTGAAGAAACAGTTCAAATCGGATCGTTATAGAATATAGTCGCCATACAAACTGAACAATCAAATACATGACCATGTACGAAAAACTTTTTATCTCAAGAGATATCGTAACAAAATTAGGCATGGATTATTGTCTTAAGAAATGATACAATCTGTGAGAAAAATTTTCAGATCGGACCATTATAGCATATAGCTGCTATACAAACTGAACGATCAACTACATGCCTTTGTATGGAAAGATTTTGCATCTGAGAAGATATCATCACGAAACTTGGCACGAATTATTGCACAAGACTATAGTATAATCTCCACAGAAATTGTTCAGATCGGACCATTATACAATATAGTCGCCATACAAATTGAACAATGAAATACATGACCTTGTACGAAAAACTTTTTTATCTGGAGAGATATCTTGACCCAACTAGGCATGGATGATTGCCTTAAGCAATGGTATAATTTGAAAAGAAATTGTTCCTATCTGACCACTATAGCATATTGCTGTCATACAAACTAATCGAGCAAAATCAAAATACACATCTCTTCATAAGCTTTTGTGCCACAAAAATGCAGCCGTGGAGGGTGTTAAAGCTTTACTGAATTTTTTCTTGTTTTCTTTTTTGTATAAAAAATTTTTTTCTTTTTTAATTTCAATGGCATTTCATCTGCCTAGCACAAGTTTTATGTTTTATGTTGAAAACCACTTTCATGATTTTTACAATTTTTGTTCAACTCACCATTAATTTTCTAGACCGCCCACAATCATACAAAAGCATAACTACACACTCACCTTCGGTGCACTCGCAGTGCGAATCCAAGTACGTTATCACCGGCGCGGTGGCGTGGCGTGCGCCCAGCAGACGCGCTCGTATTAGACCCTCGCGGCTGGGGGCGCGCAATATCTTCACCTTCGGGTAGGCGCTGAAGTAGTCTTCCAGCTGTTGCTTGGTGTGTGCTGCAACAGAAATAACAGATAAATGGCATATTAAAAGTCGCCAGCAGAAAAGTGCGCAGCAAATGCAAAATAAACAAGCTAAAAAGCATGCATAATTAAATTGCAAATTGCTTGGTTAGCCTGCACGGCCCGCTTGGCGGCGTGCGCGCACACAAAACGTTGCATTTAAATGCAAAACATGCGCGCATGCGCCGCACAGCATATTATCAGCAGTTTAAAAAATAATTATAAAGTGCATAAACGCTTGCGTTTACTTATATGTATGTTGCATAGCAGTGACTATGTGTGTGCAACTTGTTGCAACTTACGCATATCGGAGAAATCGTCGACCAGTATAATTTCGTTAATCAAATGCGGCGGCGAGCGATCCAACACGGAGTGCACTGTACGCAACAGCACCGACCACGCCTCATTGTGGAAGCAGATGATGACATCGGTGGCGGGCAGATTTTCCAAATAGCGATTTGGCTCCTTGCACCTGCGCGAATGGGAAAATATTTATTAGTTACTTATAAATAATAAAATAAAGTTGTAGTTGTTTTTGCTATTCATGCTATTAAGTGCGTAGCACTTTTAGTGGCATTGAGATATGTCGTACAGCAGGAAGTTGGCACCTTGGTCGTACACTAATGACGCGTTGGAAGAAATGTTCGCACCGAACGCGTGACTTTTATGTCGATTACATTTTGCAACACAGAGAGAATTAATTACATAGTTGAGACATATTGCCAGCGAGAGCGAAACATATTGTGTTCGCAAGGTGAGCTAGAGTTTTTAAGATGGGTTTTACTATCTACATATAAGTCCAATATAAAGAAATAAGGCAGGATTTTAATGGTAATTGTCACAAGTCTATGACAAACACCACGAGGTCGATACAGCACTTCGGTTTAGCGCTATTTTAACACAAAAAAGATAGAAAATCAGTACTGGAACTATAAAAAGGTTTACACCTTAGATTAAGTAGTAGCGAGACTGGTTCCGACTTTCCACGACAGTCAAATCTACGTAATCGGAACGAACAGTCAGAATTCTACCGCTACAATATCAGAAAATGATTACTTGGAGACGAAGAACTTGAGTTGCCACAATGATCTTTGCCAGAGTGATCTTTGCCCGACTTCGACTAGAAATTCACACTCCTACGTATACAGAATCGAACCTGATATACCAAATATATGTCCAACGGGCAATGGAGTCTTTAACCACCTGTATGGTCACTCATCTAACGACCTTGTCTCTATGGTCCAACCAATACGAACATTATCACCCAAATAGTGTCACGCCTGGTTCCCAGCTCTTAGAAGAGAACCAACACGAATTTTATGTCATCCAAATGGGAACTAGATACCATATTAACAAGTATGTAAGGCATATGTTCGGGTGTAAAAAAACATTTTATACTTTTCAAATCAATGATTAAGAATCAGCGGTGTCACGCCCAGTTCCTGGCTCGTAAAAAACCATCTCCATTCATCTGGGGGATATATTTTAATGTTTCTGCCTTATTTAGTTATTGATATATCGCGCTTTTAGTTGTTTTTAACAGAACCCTTAAATGGGAAGAGAACGGGGTTATAATTTTTCTACAGTGTCGATAGTACTGGGTATGGGAGGAAAGTTCTCTGAGCCATTCAGTTGGGAGTGGTCCGAAACAATTCTTTTACATAAGGCTCAATCAGCTCACGAGTTACCGTCTTCCACCAAGTATCCTCTGGCTAGCCAAAGAATATCTATTTGAAGTCAAGCTAAAGGGAAGCGGAGAAAAAACCCTCCCCAGATTTGCGCGCTGGGTTTGAGACCTTCCACGTAAAAACACCCCCAATGAAAAGAAGAAAATATTCTCGAATGAAGGACCCCCCTTTCGATGACGACCACTGCCAACACATTAAGTAATTCGATTTGAGGGCATGGATCTGGAACGGCCGGTTCTTCAATAGAGAAGGCTGACATCACCGCAGTCCAAGGAGTGCGACGGACGGTACAAGAACTGAGTCGGCCTTGTGGCATTTACTAAAGTGACTATATTCGATGTGAATATGTTGTGTGAGAGAGATTGCGCCGTACAGTCCAAAGAGAAATTAATCAAATAGAAGACGAAGTCACGTCTCCAGTGTTTTAGACATGCGTACGCTTCGAGGTCCCAATAACGATTCGAATCACTATCTTGTTGCGGCCAAGATACGCACCCATTTCTGTGCAGTAATAAACTCACGTCAATAAGCACAAGGAAGGTTGTACTACACATGGTATTATGTCGAATACTGTTAGTATTACTAGTCCCTATTTTAATAAATTATTTTTGGAAATATATTTATGCTTACCATGCATCTCGCGGATCTGGCAATGTTCGATGCACCGATATCATATCAGATACATATTGATTAAATGCATTATTCGTCCAGCCATCATCGACGGCCTTCTTCATTTCTACAGTCATATTGGTAGGCAACACAACGGGTTTACCCATTTCACCGGGCGCATCCTTGAGCGGAGATGGTGGTACGAGTACGCCTTTGTCTGAAAACAAGAAAAAAAAAACCAATTTAGTATATTAAAAAGAAGAAATCGCAAAAAAAAAGAATCGTATAAATAAATCTTGTTTATAATTAGGCAAGCAATGTATTTTAGTGAGGTCACACACCTGTTATAAGGTTGATAGAATAAGAAGTGAATAACGACTTTCGATTTTCATTGCCTTGCTGGGTTTAGCTATTCTATAGTCATACCTTAGAGGTATAATACTACGAAATATCTCTAGGCTCAAAAAAATGTTGCCTACAATTAGGACATGTTTTCTTTAGCACAGTCAGCACCCTCGAACTGTAAATTTTCAAATTCTTATTAATTGTTTGCTTCTTGATTTATTTAATTTTGTTTAATATACTTGTTTATAAGTTTAACAACACTTTAACACAAAACCATATCAAACTAGGAATTATAATAAAAATTAAAGCGATGAAATGTAAGCCAACAATCAGGCATAAAATTAAGTTAGCAAAGTCACACACCAGAAATATTCTAATATTTTGCTGGTTATATTTTTTAGTCAATTATTAACGCAGCTAATAGCAATCGTAAAGCACCTGAGCTGAGTAAATATTATCCCTACAATCGCTTAAAAATTTTGCACCAAAGCGATTTTAAGACAAAATATGCACTTAGAAGAAGACCCGGGCGGCATTGATTGATACCGCATCAGCGCGATGACGGATTGAACGTGACACCGGTGAATGCAAGAAGAGACCCTGGTGGTAAAAGGGAATGCGATTCCACACAACCGCACAGAAGTGCACACTTGGCAGGCGTGAGCAAATCCCTTATGGCAGCATTTATCGCGCAAACAACAAAAATGTATGTACGAGCTCGGCAAAAGCAGAAAACTTGAAGGATTAGAGCAAAGGTAGAATGTAGAAACACTGTTGCATGCAATGCATTTTGTCGGACCAAGCAAGAAAAAACATATACATGTATATACATTTACATAAATCGATTTTCGCACAATCCACTACTCGCACAAATAAATATGTTTATTGGTGTGTGCACCGCTGCAAGGATGCAAATATTGCCACTGGCAAACGCTGAGCAGCGCAAATATCAATACAATTTCAATCCATTTAGAAGAACAACAGTACATAATACAAATGGAAACAAGAATGCACACATGCAGCCACACAAACTGAGATGAGATACTCGTGCGTGAAGGAGCCAAGCGGGAATTCAACATGTCTGCCATTGAAGGCGGAACATGACAGGATATTTGAAAGGTTATTTCAAAGTTTTCGCAATGCATTCAAGCAAAGTGACGGCGAGAGGAGAAATTGAGAGGAGTAGAGAAATTGTATGAATGTGCCGCAGAGAAAAGTAAAAGTTGCGGATGTGTATCAAAAGGGAATTAGAATAATGGAAAGTAAAAACTTTCAATAAATTAAAGTAAGATACGTAATATAGATTTTTGTTGGAGCAAAGTCTTGGGGTACATTATATTATACATATATATATACATATATACAATATGTGTATAAAAAGTTACAAAATTGCAATTTTAATATGCAAATTGCAATATAATGATTGGAATATACATCAAGGACTGCGCCATCAAGCGGTTAAAATATTTTCATTACAAATTTATTAGAAAAGCTGGCAGGCATTCAGTAGGTAGTCCTATTTTTGGTATATTGGTTACTCTATTCGTCTCATGTAAGGCGGTCGAAAAGGCTACACTCGCTAGGACCACTGTAGTGCTTTTCAGACAGAAGTAGGTGCGGTAGACGTACAGCTGTGAAGTGCAGCCTCTTTCAGGTAGGTGGGGTGGGCGTTCACTTTGAGAGCAGAGTGCCAATACTAGTGATGAGCTCGCTAACTGTCCACACAAAGATAGTCATAGAATATCTGTCTTCACTTGAAATACCAGCGATCTTTTTTATAAACGGATTCGTTTGACTGCGAGTCGTTGGTAACTGCAAAGTCGATGATCTAGCCAGAGCGGAATCGCGTTAGATCTCGACATCTGGTGTTCTATCACTGCATTAATGAAGGTAAAGGCTGTTCGACGAACCGCTTCTATGCGACCGCAAGATTATTTTGGCCTAGAGTAGAAAGCAGAAGATCTTCTGAGCTACTGGCCCTTAGTAAAGTTCATCTTGCCGCAATCGCAGAGAATTTCTTTTTTTTTACTAAATAGAATTGGAGTCATCCTATCTCTTTGAGGAGGTTCTCTGGTGGAAACTCGAGTGAAGTAGCGGTGCAGCCCTGAACAGGTCTTAAGATGGCTTCATTCATTGCATGTGTTACACCTGACCGATATAGAGTTTGGATGGAACCTTTTGACGCCACCGTAGCAGAAGAATTCTTCCGGGATCGGGTTGAACTCAAAGCCAGTCAAGAGGGTGCGGAGCAACCCTGACGAAAGGCGTTTCGCAGTGACAGCAAGCTTCAACTAATGCTTACCGTTCTAAGCGGGGTTAGATCTCCGAAATAACAGCCCTTGAAGGATAAAATCCGGGTCAATTCCGGTACGTAGCACCGGCTATTGTGGGAATTGATCGACATCGCGGGGATGTTCTCCAATAGGCTAAAAATCTTGCCGGGTGGAAGTTGTCAAAGTTCTAGAGAGAAAGTTGAGCCTTTGGAGGATTGAATTTTAAATACATAGGCGGTCCTATCTTCGTCGAACCAAAGACATAGCCGAAACGGACATTAGCCGTCTGAACAAATTTGTGATAGGTTGAAAATGCTTTGTCTATTTATGAGAGTCTTATGAGCTATTATATGTGAGTTTAAGGTAACACAACGGACCGGCTTTCTAAGCTGTCCAATTGAGATACGTGTTAGGATCGACATTTTAATCTATCTTAACCTAATCTAATTGAGCTTTAAATACGGGAAAAATTTAAATATATTTTTACCAAGAATATAGAGAAAACTACAGTCATGTTATAAGTAATCAAGATGCAAGTATAGGGACGGTCACTGGTCAGCTTCTTATTATTTTTTCAAAGTCGATAACCGGTTGCAATTTTTCACAAGGTATTCATTTTCATACTATATACACTTTTACAACTATGAAGAGTTAATTCTACAAATATTTTTTAAAGGCTTTACATAAGAAAGTCACAAAGAGACTTTGAATATAAAGGATTCCCAACACTTTTCAAGCAACAATACTTTGAAAAATAGCGTAGCAAGTCAGGAAAACTGAAAAATTGCCAAACTGCTGATACTTTTTATGCAATTTGCTTGTAAGCACATTCAATACAATTTGTTGGCTGCTGTCACGCACACACACACACTATATAGAAGAAAAGCAACAAAACGTTCGTAAATTTTAGCATACTTTGATTGTAGGGAAGCTTGTGTGATGAATGCTTATTTACTTTCATTCTTTTTGTGTTTTGTTTTTCAGTTTCATTTAAAAAAAAAACTTTCATGAATATACGCCTATTTGTTAATGCCAAGTCGGCAATGCGCTTTTTACTAGGATATAGCAAACGAAGGACGAGCTCATGGCCACGAAATGACAATGCAGTAGTGTGAAAGCAATAAAACCATACATTTACACACTGTTGCATTTGCGCTTTTCATTTTTGGCTTTGCTGTCATTTTTTAGCTTTCACTTTTTTGCGCTAGCTTTTGTTCAAATATTTTCTTTACGCATTGTGACCTTTGCAAATACTCATGTTTTCGTTTGATACTTCGCCAACTTGTGTTGACCAATTTTTGCTATTGTTTGCAGCTTTACTTTACATGCTTTCATCGATCATCTTTTGTTTAGCTTTTGCTTTGCAATTTTCGAACGCAAATTGTATATATTTTACGAATGTTTTTAAAGATCGTCTCAGTGTGAAAAATAATTTTTTTTTTGTTGCATCATCGGATAGTATAACTGTAATAAACATTCTCTCAAATTTTGAAATCAAAATTCATGTTATTACGGTCGCCATGACACTTGGTTGCATATCTTTAGCATACTCTTAGGCGTCACTGAGGTGGCGTAGTAGCTTGGTCGTTCACTGAGCGACTTTCCCCAAATTTGATGTAATGCAAATAGGTTTTCTTATTTATGCGATTTTTTGCATGCAAAATTTTTTTATTTATATGTATGTATATGTAAGGCATATTTGTACAATTGTAGTTTAAAATGGGACAACATTATATTTAGTAAAGAAATTGTAAGAAATTGTTGACTTATTGACGAATTGATTTTTCAAAAAATAAAAAAGAGAAAAAACAAAAATAAAATGTCAAATTCGGCTGCGCCGAGGCAATGGGTTTTATACATAAATACAAGATATTCTATAAAAGAACTTGATTTTTAACGGTCAATTTGTATGGCAGCTATATGCTATAATGATCCAATCCGAATAATTTCTTCGACAGATTATACCACTGTCTTGGAAAATAATTTCTGTAAAATTGAATGGAGATATCTCAAAAGTTTTCCATACAAGTATTTGATTGCGTTCGTTCAACCTTTATGGCAGCTATGTGTTATAGTTGCCCGATCTGAACAATTCCTTCAGAGCTTACGCCGTTGCTTTAGATAATATTTCCAGCCAAATGACGTGAAGATATCTCTTTAACCTAACAAGTTTTCCATACAAGTACTTGATTACAAGCGCTCAATTTGTATGGTAACTATATGCTATAACAATCTGATCGGAACATTTTCTTCACAGATTGTGTCATTGACTAAGAAAATTATACATGCCTAGTTTTGTGAAGATATCTCATCAGATAAATAAGTTTTCAGTACAAGGGCATGTATTTGATCGTTTAGTTTGTATGATAGCTATATGATATAGTTATATTATATCGGCGATTTCAGCTAAGGGGCAGCTTCTTGGGAAGAAAAAAATGTGTGCAAAGTTTCATAACGATATCTCAAAAATTGGAGAACTAGGATCTTTACAAAATTAGCCAAAGGATTATTGTCCAAGACAATATCCGACCATATTTCTTAGATTAGAATGCTAAAGCATATAGTTCTTATACAGATGGTCGAAACGAAATCAGAGAAAGAGAATCACCAAGAAATAGTTGAGTACCAATTTGCGAAAATTTCGAAGTGGAAGGAAAATTCGTGATCCAAAATTCATGCTTTCCAAGTGAAGCAGTCTAAACTCAACAAAATTTTCTGCCTTACGCTACAAATGCAATACCTAATCGTTTAATTCACTTTAAATTCATGAAGACAAATATTAATTTACTTTTTTCGCCATCAAATTAACACGTCCAGCGCCACTGCAATAACTTTAACTGCTCTTAAATATTTTTACTTTAATAAATTTATGCAATCAACTGTATACTTTAACACATTGAAACGCCGCTATAGAAATAGAAATAAATTGCACATATTTCATTTAAACGCATAACATTGGGTGCAAACAATGGAAATCGTAAAAGTTATGAAATAAATAAAAATAAATACATAAAAAAAAACTGGAAATTGTTAACAAAAGTTATGTGACGATAAAATTGCTGGGCGAGCAATAAAAAAGGATTAGCCAGCATAAAGGATTTGGCGACGGGAAAAAGGATGCCAGAGTGGGCAGTAGATAAGGCGTAAATTTATATTTAATAATAGTTAAATGTGGTTAGAAGTGAGAGGAAAATCATAAAAATATTTTTTATGTGGAGGAGAATGAGATTATACTTTTTTTGTATACATTTATGTGTGTATATATTGTGCGTGAATATGCATGCAAATACTATGTGTCTTTGTATGTGTTGTAAAAAGTGGCTTATTTCGCAGCATAAATCCGCTTAAAAGCTTAAAGGACATTTTATGAATAGTTTGAGCTGCCATTTTATGCGTGTAGTTAATTTTCAATTTTTATTCCACTTTTTATGTGGCGAAAATAATAAGAAGATAATAAGGGCGAGTGGGAAGAGTAAAAGCAAGCACTTTATTTTATGTTTAACACACATAATGGGTGTTTGCTCAGGCGTGCGGTTTTCAATGAAACAATGGGGCGTGACCCCGCCCCCTACTAAGCTTCTGGTACATATCTCGGAAACTACTATAGCTATGTAAACCAAACTCTATACAGTCGTTTCCTTCAGACATTTCCATATACATTTCAAAAATGGAAGGAATCGGATAATAACCACGCCCACCTCCCATAYAAAGGTTATGTTGAAAATCACTAAAAGGGTGTTAACCGACTAACAAAAAACGTCAGAAACACTAAATTTTACGGAAGAAATGGCAGAAGGAAGCAGCTCGCAGGCTTTTTTTTAAATTGAAAATGGGCGTGGCGTCGCCCACTTATGGACCAAAAACCATATCTGAGGAACTACTCGCCCGATTTCAATGAAAATCGGTGTATAATATTTTCTTAACACCCTGATGACATGTACGAAATATGTTTTAAATTGGTTCACAACCACGCCTTCTACCAATATAACGCTATTGTGAATTCCATCTGATGCCTTCTCTGTATAATATACCCATTAGGCACCAATGATGATAGCGGAATAAAAGTTTACACAAATACGGTAGTTGATGCGAGAGTATAAAATGTTCGGTGACATCCGAACTGAGCCCTTTCTTACTTGGTTTTTTGTAATTTTTTATTATGGAGAGGGGAATCATCGAAAGATACCGTCGTTTTTTGGAAGGTATGCATGAGTTGTAATGACCGCGAAAGCGGAGATCAATACGCCTACATACTAAACCCTTAACTCCATCTTCATTGCTTGTTATTTGTAGCACGGAACTGACGTTAGGCATTACATCGTGAGTTCAACCGGCCCTTCTCTTTGTTCACTCCTCTGATTTGGCTGCTTTGCCACTCGTTTTTTCTTAGCTCTTTCAGAACAATAATACACCACGCTCTCACGCTATCCCACACAAGTTTCGATTCAGTCATAAATTGCAATATTTTAGTCGTTACGAATATCACTTGTTCCGTTGTCAGTTCCTCTATATCGGCTCTCTCCTTTTCATATCGTCGACAGAAAAAACAAAAGAAGAAAATGTGCAGCGCGTTTTCTCCACTGCTGTTGTAGAAGGAATAATACGTCGCCATGTCCATATTTATAGAGTTACTCTCTGAAACACTCATGTTCCATCAAAAACTGCGTCAAGTAGAAATCTTTTAATTCATGTTTCCTATCTAACCACGGTTTTACACTTTTAATTAGCCTGTGAATCCATGTCTCCGTTGCAGTCGTGTTTGCCAATTATTGAGGCTCTTTTCGCTCTTCCACCGTTAATCACCTGCCCAGTCTTGTGGACCTGTCGTGTACTCTTTTGAGTTCCATAGCCATTTCTTAGCATATGTCTTCTACTATTATGCAGGTCGCCATAAGGGTCCCGCGTACATCAGAATTGGTTGGCTCATATTGATTCCGGGCACACCTATTTTGGCTTGGTTCTCAAGTTGGCCAAGTTCTTTCGTCACTACAGTTTAGGAAATATCATCCGCGTCTGACATGATCTGTACCTGCTTCAATAGTGGGAGACGCAACACCCAGTCAAACACACGTTCCACAACAATGGGTCAAGCACAGAATCTTGTGGAACCCGTCCTTTATACTCCGTTGTCTACGCTTTGGAAGAGAACATTCCGCAAGTTATTGCTTCGTATGTCAGCAATAACTTGCGGAATGACTGCAAAAATTTATCGAAAAATCGGCTACTCAGCGGGAATTTATTCGAGGCAGCCCGGCGGTTGCCGAAATCACTTTTAAACCACAATGGCATGTTCTTGTGCTTATAACAAAGCTAAATTCTTGACTTGAACATTAGATTTTAGGCGTTTAATTTCTTCTTGAAAATCACATGTCTAAAAAAACACCCTTTATAATGCAAATGTGTATATACTTTCCTGAGCCGACCAAGCAAAAGGAAGTATATACTTAGACTTATGTTAGTATAGGAGCATTTATATATATCATCTGCATATGTACTATTTATTAGGGTGAGCCAAAGTAATAACCAACTCAACTCACTGACTACTTTGAAAATTTAGCTAAAAAACTTTCCTTACAGGTATGCTTTTGCTTTGTAATAAGGGGAATTATAACCAATAATTATTCACTATGAATATTATTATTTTTTTTTGGCTCACCCTAATGTGCTCGTATATAATGCGTACTCATATAGAATTTTATTAGAAATTTGCTGATTGTTGTGAGCCACAATAAGGCCGAAACACTGTGAATGCTGTGAAGCAATAACAAAAAAAAAAAAAAGATGGCACTAAATTGCAAATTCACCAGCATAAATTCAGAAAACCTAGAGAAACAAAATTACATAGAGCACCGGTAAATTGAATGGTGTAGAAAAGTTGAATAGCGGCAAAATGTGAATGGTAATAAAATATGGAAAGTCAATGAATTTATGACATAGACATAGACAGAAATACGAATATACACACATTAATACATATATAGTATATCTACAAATACAACGACTATTATATACTTTCTGAGCTTATAACTGCATTCAACGAAATTGTGCCGAGGTAATGCTTTAGTTCAGTTAGCGGGCTTGAGTTCGGGTGGGTTCAGCATAAAAATGCTGAAATGCCAGTTTCGAGTTCATTTGCGTTATTTATGCTTTTGTTTTACGCATTTCTATGGTGTATTGTTCGCTGTTGTTTTTGCCAAAGCACAGTTTTGTGCGCTCATAAATGCATTGTTTGCGAAATATTACGCTCGCCCAATGAATGAAGTGTGTTTTTGCAGCAGTTATCGAATGTGGTTGGCAAGCTTTGCTTCGTATTGAGGTATAAAATGTAGGGATGAGAGTCCTAGCGGTGCGCCACTTAGTGATTGTTGAGCTGTCGGGAGAATTTGAAATGCTTTTTGGACTAGAAACTTAAAAGTAAAAGTTTCAAGTAATAGCAAGTGGATAACAAATTAATGCGAAATTGGCATAAAACTCAATAAAGGGTTTGCACTAGGGGCCAGTAGAGGTTGGAAATGTAATATTGAAATTGAGAGTGAGCGCTTGTCGTTATGAAACACAGAAATGAGGTCATATATCTACATGGTAGGCTGTAGCGTTAGTGCTCACCCAACAGGTCAATTGGTGGCGCTACTAGAATTAATTCCGTAAAATTTTAGTTAGTCTAACCTACGCTGTGAAAAAATTGATAAAAAGAATTTTGCGTTTTCTTTGTTTTGTTTTTAAGTAGGGGAGAGCATCAAAAGCCGCAGTGCTGAACTTTAATCCACTAAACCTAATCTACTCCCAACTACAGACTCTTCCACGGCACCACCTGAATATTATTTAGTGCGAGTAAAAAGCATTTAAGTATACCATAAGGAATTTCGCGTGTTGTTGACAAAATATTGTGCTTTTCGAAAAAGAAAAAAAAAATGCAGTTGAAGCAAAAACTTAGCTTGATGATGAGCTGCCAGGCATGGCTTCTGAAAATCGAACATCAAATATTGGTATGCTAAGTTTAGTTATGGTGAAATGAGCATCGAAAACGTTCAACAGAAGTTGTTACCGACGAAACCTCAAAAAAGTCCACAAAATTAATTTCGATGGTCGTAAAGTATAGTTATTCGAGATAGCAGACACTCTAGAGATATCAGCCGAACGTGTAAATCGCATCATTTCACTTCGCATTTCAATCGACAGTCATGCGAGTGGATGAATACGCTCCAAAGCGTGTAAACACGCAACTGTCGCTTGATATTCCAGCTTGAAAAGGGAGAGTCATCAATAATGATTTTACATAGCGTTATTGGACAGTTTGAAGTAGGGAATCGCCGTAAAATGGCCGTATTTCAAGAAAAAAGAAGCTGCTGTTACACCAAGCCAATGCACCGTGTTACAAGTCATTGACACAGTGGTAAATATCCATGAGTTGGATTTCGAATTGCTTTCGCATCCACCGTATTCTCCAGATTCTTTAGATCAGATTTAGATTCAGATCTCGGAAGAATGCACCTGAGAAGCAACTTTAGTCAAATACAGAGACGATCGCTGAAATTGAAACTTGGTTTGAAGCGAAAATGGTATCGAAAAGTTGAAAGGACGCTATAATCAGTGTATCAACTTTGAAGCGAATCATTTTGAATTATAAAAAAAAAAAAACAGTTTGTTTTAATAAGGTAAGCCGGCGACTTATTGACTTGTTACTTGAAATTCATAAGGAGTTTAGTGGATTTTGAAACAATATTTCCAAAACTGAAGGTGGCTTGACTCACTAGCTATGTTGAGTTGAATATAATTACTAAACCAGTTTTGTGGTATCGAACTCACAACTTTGTTAGAGCTGCGAGCTGTATACGTGGTCATATATATGATGTATCCGTTATCCACAATTATTATAAAATAATTTTCATCGATGGAATATATAGTATGCAGTAGGTGCATGAAAGGAACTGTTGGTAAAAGGGCGATTCATAGGGAAAGGTGTTGTCTATAATCACAATTCAGAGGGCAAGCAAATAGGTTATGCAGGAACTCTTCACAAGCGAAGCATATATTGAACATATCAAGGACTAATCTTAACAAGGAGAAGTTTTAGCTGCTACAGGTATGTGTTTGACGCAACCATTAGAATTTTTTATTTACTATAGACGATAGAAAAACCTGCGGGCCTCGCTATGTAAAAGCTACTGGAGAGCAGACATAAAAGGCATGCATACAAGTACCATGTCAGTTGCTTTTACGGTATCAGAAAATAACCGGATTTTATACAGAAAAGAATACAATACTGTTCGAAGTCCAAAAATTACTAACCACAATGTTGATTCAGTCAGTTGCTCATATAAGACTTATCTGGATGGTCGGAATTGACGCTCCGCTTTTGGATTGATATTTCATACTAATTTTCAAGAACTTTGGCTTAATATGTTTAAACTGTTGAAATTTTATTTAATACACAATTGTACATTCTTGACCTATCTCTCCGTTAAGTGAACTGTTGCTGCTGTGCGTTGCAATCAGCGCTCCCAATGCAATTTAGTGCAATCAGTTATCAAGCAATTATCTGCAACGATGAGTTTGCTAAACTTCAGAGTTTTCTCCTTTTTTTTTCTGCAGTCAGCTGTACTTTTTATTGCGCTAAATTTACCACATAGCCATTCATTATGATTGCCAATAAAGTGTATAGCATGCGACTCCTAAAAAATGGCTGCACAAACACACACACATACATACAGCTGTGCTTTCATATATAATAAAAGTTTTAGTATATTTGGACATTCAATAATTCTATTTGATATATGACATGACACACACTTGCTTATTAGGCCGCAGCGCCAACGCACGTTTAGAATTATGAACGCGGTCGATGGCAGAAAATGCGTTTTATTGTTTGCCGCACGAGTTGGCGGCAACTGGAGGCGAAAAACGAGGAACATAGAACAACAATAGTATATGGGCTCGTACTGTTGGTATAAAGCAGCAAACTTGTGTGCGTATTTAACATAGAATTACGTGAAGCCTCGTTTTACTCTTTATAATAAAATAGATAGTGTGTATAGCCCGACTGTGAAGGCGAACAGCATTGCAACTAGTCCTCAGACCTTTGTGATATCGATCTGAAATTTTATGCACATCAGTTTCTTTCCAAAAAGTTGCTCCTTTATGGTATGAACTGATTACGGAGAACTATAGGATATACTAGAGGTTATACTACAGGATATACTATAGGTTATACTGTAGGTTATACTACAGGATATAATATCGGTTATACTATAGGTTATACTACAGGATATACTATAGGTTATACTATAGAATATATTTCTGTAAAAATTTATCTATGAGGACTTGGATCCTTGTATAGAAAACTCTTTTTTTTTATGAACATCACGAAATAAGGCAACGCTGTAATCTCAAAATATATAGTTCAGATTGGATCACTAGAATATACTATATGTAGTTGCTACTCAATGACCTATCAAAATCAAGATGAAGATATTCATAAAATATCGCTTTTTTTTTATTAAGTAGCCTTAATTTAAATCGAAGGTTATTTGGATTAAATACCTAAGCGAGAAAGTACCAGCAATAAGTTTCTAAAAAATTAATATTCAATATTTCAAAATTCCGGTCCAAGTGAAGTATTTTGTTAAGGTGTGCAATATTGTTCGCTCAAAATCTCTGCAACTTTTCCTTATGAAATTATTTATTATAAAAGTAAATTGGAAGTTCTTTAGTGAAACTATAACGAAATCTTCGAAATAACTGTGAGCTCAGTTATGTAACTTTAACTTTCTCGGGTCTTAAGTATCCGAATTTCAACTTTATCAGTCCAATCGAGTAGTTAGCTAATTGATTAGTTTGATAAGAACCTGAGGCATCATAAATCAGCGGATTGTTGCCTGAAAAAGTTGCATACCTGTCCTGAAACTACATCCTATTCAACGACAGAGTGTTTCCGAAAAATATATCCTTCATGATAAACATTTTCTCAGACAGTGATGTGAACTCGCCAAAATTTTTATACAAATCTATATAAAAAGCAAGCTTAACAAGAAAGCAAGAAATAGAAATAGAGAAAGTGAAAGGTAGAGAAGAGACAAAGAGACAGATGTAAAAAGAAAATAAAGAGAGTGGGAGATAGAGATAGAGAGAAAAAGAGAAGAGAATGGTAGGCAAAGAAAGACAGAAAGTGAGTATAAAACATAGGTAGACAGAGAAAGGAAAATAAGGAGAGAAAAAGAGAAAGAAGGAGAGAGAAAGAAAAGAGACAGGACAAAGAATGGGAGAGTGAAAGAGAGAGAGCGAAAGAAGGAACAAAGAGAGATAGAAATTTTTTATCAAGGTTACATGCGTTTCTTTAAGTTTAGCTGGCATAAAATATAACAGTATATTTTGACATTTATCACAGCATAAGAGCGTTAATTTTTTCGATCGTTTCAGGATACATTTCCCATACTGAGATAGTCTTTGAATTCCCTTTCAATAAATTCAAACCTTAATAAGGAGGCATTCATACTATCCAATCTAAAAAATACAGAAATCTTTTGTGTAAGAACCCGAAGTCTAAGTACGCTCCGTGGCACTAAAAATGCCTAAAACGATGCCAGAATTCTTGCTCGCACAATAAATAGCGCAATTAAAGGGCAGAATGTGCCAGCAACTATTTAAAAACGGATTCTCAAAACCATTTGTCTGCGTAATTACTTGGGCTGGCTATAAACGCTCGTAAATCAGCGTCGTGCGAATACATTGACAACATGTAGACCACCACAATAACTATAAAAACGAATAGGCAAATTAAAAGTTACAACTAGAAATAAATAAAAAACGCAAAATGCTTTCAAGAAAGCAACAACAACGAAAAGCACCCATTCAAGTACAACTAACCAGCGACAGTCGACAATAACAATATCTTTCTAGCTGCATTTGTATGTGTGTCCGTGTGCGTTTAGTGATTTGCAACATTACATTCATGCCAACGACAATAACAACAACAACTATAAGAGTAACAGCCGCAATCACTTTGCACTTCACTGCCACATCATTGCGCCAACCAAGTGCCGGCGCAAGTACAATGTGGCATGTGGTAGGCACAGTGGCTGGCTGCGGCTCAAGCGCGCAACTGAAGCTTGCGTGGCGCGGCAATTTAAGCCGAAGGCGCATTTAAATCGCACTTTAATCGTTTGCCAACAACGATGAAAATCTTAAATGCCAGCCGTCAGATGAATTGTGGACGACAAGCATTCGCGCTCAATTGACGAATGTCGTGTTGAGGAAGCGCAAGGGAAGCACCAAGTATAGTTATATGAAGATGTATAGTATATATTTTTCCTATATACATATATGTATATATTTCATATATATAAATATCTATGTATATGTATGTAAGTATGGTTGTAAGGCTGCAGCTTTGCATGGTTGTGTAAATAGCGAAGACTTTGCAGCAAGTTTAGTAGTCCACTGTATGTATGTATGTTTATATATCTATGCATTTATGCACATATTTATTCACAATAGTGTAGTTTCTTGTTGCATATCTTACGAAAGTGTTCGTTGCTTGCTCAGACAATGTAAGAAATCAAATATTGCTTTATATGTGGCATGCCACATGCTGTGCTTTGCATGTTTGACTATGTATTTTAGAGCTTTGTTTATTTGTAAGCCTCTACAAGTGCATATGTGTATGTATATATAGAGTATATGTGAGAATATGCTGTTAGTAGCTGTACTTGCAGCTGTCGCAGCATTTGTGTGAGCTTCATTGATTTTTTGCAAGCGTTCTTCTTCAATGTCAATTGCCTGTTGTCGACTTTAAGGTGCTCACAGAAAGTTTCGTGTGGGGCATACATTAAATTTTGAGGAGTTGCAGACATTTTCTAATATCTTTCCTTCCTTTTTTTTGGAAAATTTAAAATGCCTTTGATTATTCTTAGATTTGGCCGCGCCTTAGAAGTTCCTCTCAATGCCCACCACATCTTGGTCAAAATTTTCCACTGTTTCTGATATTTTTGTATAATATTTAGATTTATAAAAAACATTCAAGGTTTCGCTTTTACTTTTAAACCTGGATGGCAGCCCAAATTTACTGTAGGAGAAGTCTTTTCTTGTCAGCAAAACAGTTGGAGATTTTAACTGCTTTTCGAAGAATCAATATTCACAGAGGACTGCAATTACATAAAACTGTGAAAGAAGATTTTAAGTCAGCTTCGGCGGCCAATGATCTAATCATAGGCTAGTTTTGGACCTTAGTTTTGCCATATGTTGTGTCGCTACGTAGCTCATGAGAAATAGTTATACATCAGGATACCAGGGCTTGACTAGAATTGTAATAGATTCTGCAGTCTCACTAACGATATCTCTTCCAGTGTCTTATACCATGTAGCCTTGCTTGCTGATGCGAGCCAAATGCACGAGAGGTGATCCATTGTTTCCCTGGTGCCTTGCTCTTAACATTTCTTGCGCTTTTCGCTATCTGTGAGCTCCATTCTGCAGTTGTGTGCCGTCATGAAAATACAGTTCTTGCTACAAAGAGTGTATAGGAGCGTTGTGTTCTTCTGATACACCGTCTCGAAAATTATTATTATTATTTTTTTTTTTTTGGTTTTGACTTTCTTTGCTATACTTCTGTCCAGACTGTCGTAAAGAAAATGAATGAAGTTATCAACATCAAGTTATGACAGTTGTACACTACTTTCGGCATCTCGTTCACTAACTGATTGCCAGCAACGACTTTATGGTATGACACACTATAAAAGTAAAGTCGGTGTACACTCTACACTATTGCTCTGCTTCTCACGACAACTCTGGCCGATGTGCGAAACGACATAATGTTGCTGCTTTGATGTCAACGTAGGCCTTAAAATTGGTTTTTTTATGATGCATGGAGCGTAGTTCCGAGACTTTTCCAAAAGCATAGACGTTTACAGTTCTTGACTTTCTGAAAGCTATGGATTATTCGCATAATTGCGTGGTCAAACCCACATCTTAGGGTCCTTTCTCTGCGCTCATTACGGCTACAATAGTGTCAACGAAGCAGTACTCTTAAAGCATATAAAAAACTCTCTAAGAAATATTCTAGGTTAGATGGCTGAACTAGAGACATCGTAAGTGGATTACTGTATATAGTCCTTTGTGAAGTCATCGGAAAAAATTACTAGTGTGATCCAACTTATAAATTAGCAAAACCCTTAGTTGCCTGTGGGAAAGGAAATTCCGCCAGTTCGGTATGATGTCTGAAGGTGTGCGTGGTCAAGTTTTTAAGACTTGATCTGCCAAACGCGTGATAATCAAGAAGAAAATGTTGGATTGCTTCCACATCATCTTCTTCTGTGCACCTTCTGCAGTAGGCATCTGGTAAGATTCTTACCATTACCGCATGTATGCTAATAGGGTCCTATTCTCTAAAAAGCCCCACAACTAGGGAGAGAGCTTATATACCTTATTGAGGGCAAAGCGCTTAATAGATCAATTGCGATCGATTTTGGGCCTAAAGGCTGCTGGCCAAGCTAGCGCGAAGCCTAGTTATCTAGTACACGTGAATACGGGAGCACCGAGCTCATTCTACTGTTGGCGGTTACTGGGTGCCTTTCGTTGCTAGCTTAACAGCTTTAAAATTTCGTGCGATTTCGTTGTGGCTTGGCATCCATCACAGTATTATCACAAAGACATTCGATGCTATTGATAGCGAGCTTAGGCACTTCTCGACCAACCAATCTCTCAAAGAGGCTGCAATCCGTAGCAATAAATTTACTGCCACTTTGTAGCCATTAAGACCCGGCATAGAAAGCACTGCAATAGTAAAATTCGCCACCAATCTTCTCCTTAAGCGTTGAAACAACCGTTTGAGAGTGATCTTCCACCCCTCTCCTAAAACGATTTTTTCCACCCACTACTCCTTCGCCGGTTTATGGCCAGAGGAGATGCCGCCAGAGTTCGGTTTGGTGACTAAGTACTAACAAGCTACTACATAATAATGACCACAAGTGAGGATAAGTGAGTTGTTATTATTATTACAACATATCCTTAACAAATATAAAATATTTCTTAAAGAACTTGGTCTCGCTCGTTCAGTTTGTTTCGCAGATATTCACTTATGTGGTCTAATCTAAGAACTCGATAATAACCCATGACGAATTTATTGAAGATATCTCGTCAGATGAAAAAGATTTCTATACAAGCAACTGATTCCGACCGTTCAGTTTGTAGCGCAGCTATATGATATAGTGAAGCGGTTTCAGAAGCTTCGACATATCAGCAACTTCTTGGGTAGTAAAAGACTTGTACAAAATTTCAGATCGTTATCTCAAAAACTGAGCGACTAGTTCATGACACATACAGACAGACAGATACGGGTGGTTAAATCGATTCAAGTCATTATTCTGATAATTTTTATATATTTTTGTTTATAGGATTTTCCACGTTTCATCCTAGGTGTTACAAACTAACTATAATGAACCCTGTTTAGGATATAACAATCCATAATGCAATAACTACCTTTTTGCAATAAAAAATATATCACGCCAAATGCTGATGCCACAAATTAGACATTTGCATTAGCAGCTAAGCGTTTAACAACCACTAACCACAACAACAAAGCAAACATCTTTAGCAAACATCAGCAAAACCCGCAAAAATGCAAACGCCAGGAATTAGCACAATGCCTAATGGTTTATAAAGTAAATAAGGGTATATATATATATGTAATTTTGCTTGTATATAAAGGCACGAAATTAATTTGATGAGCTGGCCACTTAAAAAAATACACAGCAGCAGCATAAAATTAATGCGCGCAAATGTCGCACGCTCAGCGCCGAACACAAAACGGTGAAGCGCAGCAAAAAATAAGCAAAAACAAAGTGTAGGTATATAGTAACAAAGTATATAAAGGTGTATATAAATATGTATATAATATATATATATATGCATTTTTATATATTTATATATATAAATATGTTTATGTACTAAAGTTTGTATGTATGTACTTATAAAAAATGACTAGAATGTCAATCCAACTCACCATCATCTTCGGGCACCTTTTTGTTTGCGCTCCTGCTGGGTTTATTGCCCGCAATCAATTTGCCACGATAGACGCGCTCGTTTGGTTGCGCCGCCACCACCACATTATTCTGCACTGATTCATCGCCCACATTAAGATCTGGCGCAAAATTGCCGCCAATCGCGTCGACTGCATCGTCACCAGCCGGCCGTTGGGCAATATCTTCATTTGCCAGCAGCTGATTGTGCTCGAGTGGCGGCACATCGCCTACACCGCGTCGCTGTTCGCGTCGACCACCCTCGACGTAGGCGCCACCATCGTCCGCTGCCACGCCGCCACGTTCAACGCCAAAACCGCCACCGGCTTCATAAATGCCCTGCTCAGCGTCGAGCGCGTTCGGCTGCGCACCGCCGCCACCACCACCGGCGACACTTTTCAGCGCCAGCGACATGCCGTTCCATTTGTTGCTGCCGCTGCCTTGTGTCGCATCATCGTGGTAGATGAAGAACGCCACTGTGAACCAGATGGCGGTGAGCACAGCCACGATTTTCACAATGGATGCGGAGCGTCGCCGCCAAATGAACGCCATTTTGTGTGTTTGTGTGCGTTGCGTCTAACTTTATTTGCCCGTTTTGTTTGTGTTTGTGTAGTGTGGTGTATGCGCTATGCGCCGTTGACTAGTAGTTGTTGCTTTTCAATATTTTACACGTCACTATTGCCAATATTTTATCTAGATGCATGTACCCTGCGGCTGCAACACTCTGGCGCCTACTCGCCTGCTCGCTTGCGCTGTTGGTGTTCCTTCTTCTGTAGTAAAAATGAGTTATTTGCGTTGTGTGCCCGCGCGTCACATCACTACGTTAGTGCTGTGCTGAGATTTGTTTATTATGCGCCTAAATGTATGACTCAATTAGTTGTAATTTATGCTTTGTCGCTTTAGCTGATTGCGTAGCGCTGATTTTCGTTTACCTAGCGACTTGCTGCGTTACGTATGGCTGTTTGTGTGGGTGTGTTTATTTATTTGCAGAATTTGCTAGCATAGCAGAGGGCGTCCAGCCTCGTTTGGCTTAGTAAATGCGCTAATGTTAGTTGTTATTGTCGTGATGATTAATTTTTTTCCTTTCACCTTCACGTTTGTTGCTTTACTTAGTTGAAGCAGCGCTTTGTGCCGTTACTGCCAGTTATTAAAGACGCTTGCGCCTGCAGATATGCTTCAAAAATTTTTTTCTTTATATAAATGCTATTGATATGTTTTGCTGTTTACTTTTGTTAGGAAAAATATAAAATGTGTTGTTTTAGTGGGTTGTAGCGTCGAGCTTTTTTCAATTCCCGTTTGAAATTTTTTATAATTTTTTTTTTTAATTTTTATAATTTTTATTTTTTTTTTAATTTTTCTATAAACAATTTTTCAAATTTTTTCAGCTTATAGCTCTGATATTTTGCTTTAGTTTTTTTTATTTGTTCAGCATTTCTTTCTGCCTTTATTATGCTCCTTTACGCTTGCTTCCTTCCGCTCGTTGGTCGCTTCGCTTCCACTGGTCACTAAAACTTTCGCGTCGCACTTAAAATTTTATTTACGTTTGCAGTTTTCCACGTCAATGGCCTTAGCTGTATTTACCTTGTGCTGCTCTCTCATTCAACTATTCTTTCACACCACTATAATATTTTCGCTTCTCAGTTTTTTGTTTTTCTTGCAGTTTATACACTTCTTCGTGCGTCTTTTACCGTTGCTTTCGCAAGTGCTCACAAAAAATATGCGCGAAATTCACAAACTGCAAGGACTATCTTGCTGTCTCTGCTCTGTTTCTTCGCACATGCTTTTCATTTGTATTTATTGCCTTTTCACCGTTATGCACTAGTTGGTGCCGTTGTGTTACGTTTTTTATTTATTCCTTTCTTTTGCGCTTTTAATGTTTTGACCTTAACCGCATTGTCGTTCTCGGTTCATCGCTTTAGTACATGTGGTTGTATGTGTCTGTGTGTCTATGGCCTTCAGTTTGGCTCATCACAATCCCGCTCTCTCTTCGCAGGCACGTTCTGTTGCTCGAGCTGGTGAAAAGGCTCTTATCTTTTGTTTACTTTTATGTCGTTTCCTTAGCGCTTCCCATACAGATTTTTATTTTCATTTCAGCGCTGCTGCTTTGTTTGTTTCCTTTGCTGTCGTTTTTGTTCTCTATTGTATTTATCTGCGAAAGAAAAATGGAAAAGATTGAGTTAAGCAAAAGTATACCAACGAGTGCGTAGAAAGTTGAAGCTTTTCATGTAGGTCCTAAGGTTACGCTATTGCTTGTTAACTAGAAGTGTGTCGTAATTCAGACATTTCAGTAAAAAAATCCTGCTGATCTTCTCCGTCATTTTCTTCTGGGTGTTACAAACTGTTTGCAGACTTAATATACGCTGTTAAGATTACATATATAGGGTGCAGAAGATCGTGTATTAAGTCTGCAAAAATTTTGTATCACCCAAAAGGAAATGTCCTCGAAGAACAGCATGCCTTGCTGAGTCGATATAGCCATGTCCATCCGTCTGTCTGTATATACGCTGTGCATTTGTCGAAGCCGCCGATATCGGATCACTGTAGCCTGTAGCTGTCATTCAAACTGAGCGATCGGAATCGAGTGCTTGTATGAAAAACTCTTTCATTTGATCAAAATGACCGACCATAATCTTATTATTTGTGGAATCAATTAGCTCAATGACTAAACTCCAAGGTAAAAGAATCGAGGTTTTTGGTTAATATGGGGGAAAAAAAATGTTTTGGTCCAATAATCGGAAAAAAGTGTCATATATGTAGTACATTTTAAAATTTTCCTAAAAAAAATGTGACCTCGACTTTTTTAGTATATTGTTTGACGATTTTCTTCGAAAAAACTTGATTTTTGCACAGATCATAATCAGCTACTTCTCGAATACGCGCGATAACGGTGTGTATTGATGTACTGAACTAGGGTCCATCGGTTGAAGAACCAACAGTAGTTGTGTTTTTACATCAGTACAGCCTTACCCCACGAAGACATTTTGGAAGTGTTATTTGGTTCCAATTAGTCAGAAGTAAGAGACACCTTTTCCAACGTGGGGGGGTTTCGAGGCCGACTTAAAACTTCTACCGTGCTGTGAAACCGGCACCTGGGCCAAACACAATGAGCAGATTGAAGCAAACTCCGAGAGCTAACTGCTGCCCGTGGTACAAGATTTATGTCTCTGGTAAGGCTTTGTAGCTCATGCTACTACCAGTTGAGCATATATTAAACTCAAGAACTGCTGAAATTTATCGTTTGACCTTCAAATGTCTTTTTATTAGAAGGAGTCTCTTTCAAAGCCTTTGATAATAGCTAGATATACAGTCTATAAGTTCAATTCAATCTGAGTTTTAAGCATTATTTCTGACAAGACTATGCTGAACTATCGCGGAAAAATTTTACCCCAATTTACATTTTATTTCGCTACTAGTGATTTCAATATCTTAATCAATGCAGGTGATTTGGGTTCGGAGCACTATTTTTACTCCTCTATTTTCCATACACAGTACTATATATTCTATATTCAGATTTATATTATTCAGCTTAGATTTAGAATTAGACAGAATTGTTTGAACTAAATAAACCAGCCGCGAGATTTGACTTGAAATATTAATCTAAATGGTTCGTTATTCTCGCAAGCAAGCTGGCGTGACATATAACTAATTATTTGGTTAACTTTATGACAAATATTTACAAATATATGGAATATATAATAAAGACCTCTAACACTTGTAATATGTGTAGACAACCACTATCGATTCGCTATTTATCTACTTGTTACCTTTGGGTGTTTGTCTCTTGTCAAAAATTACTATAATTAACTTATAGTTTGAGTCGAAATATAACTTTTAAAGGATGACCTTCAAAAAAATGTATAGAACACCAAAAATTATGTATTCCTAATTTTGAATAAATTTATTTGAAACGATAACTATATTTTTATTTCATATTTTTCGGAAACCTATATGTATTGATAAGTACTCCTCTTGAACCTAACAACCGAACTCCAAAGGACCAAAACTGGTCTATACGTGGCTTACCAGGTTTACCTAACCTATATGAATTGCCTCACTATTTATTACTAATTTTTTCTTACAGCCTTATATCCTTTACCTGAATCGCTATTTTAATTATTTTTTATTGCTTTTGTAAGCTGAGAACACCCTACAATTGCTTATTTTGTTTATTTTTCTAAGCATTTTATATGAAACCATTTAGCTGCATAAATATTTACAATAAATTAATTTCATTTTCAATTCAATGGACCGATTAAATCGCGGAAATTATTAAAATAATAATAAATTAATGTGCCGAACATAAAAAATAAGAAAGGTGGTTAAACTTTAAATGTGGGTGATAGTTGGAGAAAGGTAAATAAATATAAGGAGCTTAGGCTATTAAAACTTAATTTGCCATATCAGATTATTAATATGCGCATACATATGTTATATAAAAATATATATACGGTATGTACATACTTTATAAGTAAGTATCATATTATATACACAGTTATTCGGGCATAGTAGTGTAAGTTGTGTTGTCATTGCTTCGGTCAGTCCGAAGACTTCTTAATTTAGTTAACTGGTTAATTGTGGTATATTATTAGTTAGTCATTTAATTGAATCAATTAGCAATTGTCTGCACATCCACGTACATACATATGTTCGAAATATCTCAATAAGCGGCTCGTTCAAAGTTGCGGGTTACAATGAAAATTTCAGCTAAGCAACAGATAAAAATATGGGCTTAATGAGAAAAAAAAGCTTTATTCGTTGGCGATAAAAAACTCTGACCGTCTTAAATTATATCAGGCATCTAAGGGCATTATTGAGAGGCAAACAAATATATTTACGACCACAAAAATATGTTTTCCTAAAAAAATTCAGCTCACAACTAAATATTTATTAAAATGTTTAGCACATTTAATTCATGACATATTTTTATTAAAATGAAAAAAAAAACAGAAAACTTTAAAATATATAATTAAAATTTCAAATTAATTTTTTGGTTAAAAAAATTCTACGTGGAATTCGAAACGGTAGAAACAAAACTTTCCTGTTTTCCCATTAATATTGAACTCAATAAAAGAGTGAAGTAGAGTTAAAAAGAGCGATATGTTTAACAACAAATTTTTTATGTAAAATATATAAAAATTTATGCAGATATGTATGCATTATTTTTAAACTTTCTTTAGAAAAATTAAAATGTGGCAACCCTGCACAACCAATATTTCGAACTACAAGCATGTTTACCCTTTTACCCAAATATACTAAAATAAGTTAGACATTTCTAAAAGTTAATTAATCTAAAAAACTGAAAGGTGGCAACCCGTCAAAAAAATAATTTCAACTGCAAGCATTTTAAATTTGCACTCAGACATAATAAATGTATGCAGACATGCATTAATTTTAAACATTAATTAAAAATAATTGTAATGTGGCAACCCTGCCCAGCAAATATTTCTTATTTCAACCATACTTAAACCTGATCCCACACTTTAAAATTAGTACAATATTTTTAAAGTTTAATTAAACCAAAAATATAAATAAAAGTTGGCAACCCTACATACAATTTTTTGTGAGCTACAATAATTTTTAAACTTGATCTCAAACATAATAATATTTATGTCGATAATAACGCATTTTAAGCTTTAAAAAAATATGGCAACCCTGCACAACAAAGATTTTAAACAGAAATTTTTCGAACTGAAAGGTTTTTTAAACTTAATTATTTTCATTCTCATATGGAGATAATCGATTAACATAATCAGTAATATTGACTTGAAGCTTTTAACGAGATGGCAACACAGCTCAAACAAAATTTTATAATTTTTAGTTTTCATTTTTCGTTCTCTTTTCGTTTACTTTTTCTCTATATCGGGAAACTTTCTTAACCATTTGTTAACCAGCAATTTAAGATAAAAACTAAATTTCCTACCCCAAACATATCCTTGTAGTCTTTACCAAAAAGGTATGCTCCTAAAATACTGAAAAAACAAAAGTTTCCGAACAATAATTGTATGTCCACTCTCAGTTACTCAGCAGTGCGACACCAACCCTACCCATGAAAAAATGGATAAAAACCGTTCAATCACCCAGTGTTCCGAGAACTCATGCATAACTAACCAAAAAATGAGTGCTTTTCGCTGTTGAGCATAATCTATTAAATCATTCAATACTCGTAAAAGGAAAAAATGGCATAGAAAAAGGAGAAACACACAAACAATAGCGAACAAGTAAGTCAAATAAATTACGAAGCTTTCGCAACCCAAAAACCCCAACTCACTTCCCTACTAGTTGAGAAAACACCAGCAAGTAAATAACTATTTATCGTTTTGCCATTACCACACCCCTTGGCCCACACTTTCTTCATGCAACTTTCATTTCCACTCGTACTTTGATTCATTAACCGATTTGACAGTTACGATTGACATATATAAATTACACCGTGACAGCTGAATGGGTAGCAAAAGTGCAAAATGGAGTGTATTGGATATTGGCGCTCATCACAATACAGTTATTTAGTTTGTCACTTTGTTTTACGTTGTCCTATGCCATATTTAATTGCCTAGATTATAGTAGCCTTGATACCGCTGAGTTGAGTGGCGTGTAACTTGGTGCAGTCCGAGTGGGTTTTACCGAGAGACCGGTAGCGAGTGGGAGGGAGTACAATATAATGACAAATCGTTGGTGTTGTTGTAGTGATAATTAACTGACATGAGAATGTTTTCAATTAACATATTAGTGACTAAATAAATTAGTGAGCGCGTTCGATAAATAGAACGAGGTGATACGATTTGTAGAGCGAAGGGTGATAAGTGAATGAATGTGAGAATATTGCAAAATAGCAAACAAGTTTTTAATAAAGATAAGTGCGCAGCAATAATACATATTAAATTTTCGCATTTAGGTTAATGGAGCGGAATTTAAAATGAAAGATATATGTACATAGATTTATCTATACATTTAGAAAATTAAAAATTTTTAAAGAGTAAATATTTTGTCAAAAAAAAGTTAACACTCTTAAATAATCGTTTAGAAACTGGTTTTAGCTGAAACGGTTTAGTTTTATCATTGAATGGAAATATTGTAATTTTTATTAAAAAAAAAAATAAAAAATGTTTAATATGGTGGCAACCCTCAAATCAAGTTCTTTAAAAAAAATTGTAGATTTATAACTATATTGTAATATTATTTTAATCCCAGCAATATTTTTGTATGAAAATATTTTTACAGGTGGCAACGTTCTTAATTTTTTTTGTGATATTTACCGCTAGTATCTTTTAAAAGTTTTTACAAACTTTATTAAGTTTCTCTTAAAAATATTTTTGTATCAAAAATTTTAAATATGTGGCAACAATCTCCAAAAAATATTTACATTTTGAACTTGAAATAATTTTGTTTTTAATTCTGATTTTTAAACCTTGCTTTCATAGTAATATAATATAATATTATGTGAACCGGCAATATTTTTATATTTAAATTTTTAACAGGTGGCAACCTCCATGATACTTTTTTTTTTTATTTAAACTGCTTGAAACTTTTTAAAATTGTGAATAATTTTTATCACGTCAATCCTTATAATATTTTTGTATCAAAATATTTATACATATGTATCTGTGCATATATGGCAATCATCTGCGGAAAAATATATTCATTCTGAACTTGAAATAGAAATTCTTTTAAAATTTTTAGATTTTTGACGAATACTTATGTATATGTAATACTATAATATTGCGTTACCCCAAACAATATTTTTGTATTAAAAATTTGAAACAGGTGGCAATCATTCTATTTTTTTTTTCATTTTAATTAGTTCAAACTTTTTGAAATTTTATATTATACAATCCTTATCACGTTAATCGTAACAAAATTTTCATGTCAAAAATTTTAAGCAGATGGCAACCATTCCCTGACAAATATTTTCATTTATCTGCTAGTATTTTTTAAGTTTAGATATATAAACATATTCCTATTTCTAATTCCTCTTAGCAACGTAATGTCTAGCAATATTTTTGTATTAAAAATTTTAAAGAGGTGGCAACCATTCAATGTTTTTTTTATTTAAACCGCTTGAACCTTTGTAAAATTTTGTATAATCCTTATGACGTTTATTCTAACAATATTTTTGTATCAAAAATTTTAAATAGATGGCAACCATTTCTATAATATATTTTCATTTTGAACTTGAAATACAAATTCTTTAACGAATTTCAAATTTTTAATCTTTGTTCTACGTTAATCCTAGCAATATATTCTATTAAAATCTTTAAACAGGTGGCAACCATCAAAATTTTTTTTTTCATTTAAAATTTTTTTGAACATTTTACGGTAACATAAAGAGTTACAATTATGAAAGAGATAAACAACTTGAAGTTATATGTATAAGCGCAAAGAAATCGAGAAAAGAACATGGTAAGTCGTGCATAATCGCCATTACTCGCTAATACAGGTAAATTAAAAGCAGATGAACGTGCAAAAGCAGAATAAATAATAATTATCTGGCACTCACAATGCAGCCGCGAGCTACGAACTATTGCAGGTAATGCTGGGCAAAAAGTGCCTGTCTAGAAGAAGCACGTTCGCTGCAATTAAAATTAATGATGTTGTGGCGAGCGACGGAAGAAAAATAAAACGAGTTCATATTAAAAAGATAAAGAACAAACAAATAATGCATGAGATAAGGCGGAGAATAATGCGGAAAACTAACGAAGCCAATCGAAAGTGGAAAAACCCGAAAGCAAAGTAAGTGAAGGTAATAGAATTGGTAACCAAAGAATGTTCTAAGGCATATAAGGGGAAGGTTTGATTTCCGAATGTGTAGTATAATTTGAGGTTATTTTTTTGAAACTTAAGTGGCTTATGGATACTTAAACTCATCGAGATTTTTCAAAGTTCATTTGGGAGGTAAGTAAGATTCAAGTTTAAGTCAAGTTTATAGAGAATGGGGGGATATTTCTTTGAGCTCACAATCCACAGGCAAATAAATATATACTTAAATTTATTAACTAAATAAAACCACACCAATATGGGTACTAATTTTGGCTTATTTGTATTTACCCATGGCCTCTGAAGTCAAAGCAATAACTTTATCACGCTCATCGAAAAAAAATGTTGTGAACTATTGAAAATTCAATAAAAATACCGTAAAAATGCCGCACGACTTTTTTGACAAACTATTATTATATCGCAAGACCTTTGCGCTATATTAAGTAGAGCAAAGAAAAAAGCCTTTTCTGTTCCAATGACTTCTTTTTTATTCATATCTATCCACCTTAATACATTCTTTCTCTTGCCATATAAATTGTAATACGAAAAGTGTTTACGCTGCGCAAAATATGAAACAGCCTTCTAATGTGTGGACATTGCCACCGTTAAAATATTTCTTACAACATTTCTATATTCAACTGCGTAACAAGGTTTTCACAAAGAATATGCGACAAAATAGAAAAAGGGAAGTGGTTGACCTCCAACACTAACCATAGGCCAGATGGAAATTAGAAATATATGTATGAAGAGATAGCGAATAGTTAGTAATAAACGGGTTTTACACTGGCAAACAAGTAATGTTAGAATTGATAATGTATCTAAAAGTCAATAATTTGTAAACTAATGCTGTATTTATTCTTCGATAAGTATTTATGAGTATATATAGTAAAATATATTAACAAAAAAATTGCCGCTCGAAATCAATGACTCTTCGGATCTAACTCAAATGTAACTATTCGGATAAAATTAACATTGACTGGCTAATATTGGCTTTCATAGACTGCGTTCATTCCAAATACCACCTAATAGTATATACAATGGACTTTGGTCATATGAATTATGTTCTAACAAGCAGACATTTGTCAAATATTTGAGAATTATTGCCGGCCTTCCAAACGAGATTAACTGATTGCATTTCAGTAATTTGCCTTCCATTTGTGAAAGTATCGCCTCGAAATTTCGTTCTCATACCAAAGTTGTATGGAATAAGATGAACTGGGAACATCCATTCACTTTCCCCTGCACTATCCAACCTTCGCAAAATATAGACTGAAGCATCTCGGTAATCTTACCTTCGGCGTATTAGAAGACATAGGCGCCTCAGATATCAGTCGTCTGGACAAATTTTTGATTTAAATCGCTTTGTCGATCTGCACTATGCTATGATCCAGCGTATAGAACCAGTGTTCTAAGCTGTTCAAGAGAGATCCTTCTTAGAATCGAACTTTTAACCTAACTTAAACTAATGCATTTATTTATAAATAATGTCACAATAGACTTTGACATCCATTTATTTATTATAAATTAGGTTCTAACTATGATCTAACTTAATTACTTCTTGAATGAAATGAAAATATGATAAATTACAAGTATTTACCGAAATGATCTTAATTATGCAATTGAGATAGTTTGCAATATTAATGATCAAATTAGTTAGTCCTTTAAATAGAGCTTTACTTAAACTTATTTATTATATTTATTAATTGAATACTAATTGTGCAATTAGCTAATTGTTTTATGAAATAGAAATATATTGTGATAACGTTATCAAAAACTTTTAATTACAACTGACTGTTAATTGTACTATTAGTTAGGCTTTTAAGAAAAATATTAAATAAATTTGCTGTCAATTACTTACTACTAACATAACTGTTTCATTATACGAAAAAACGGGTACAATTAAAGGTTTAATGCAACTTAAAACATCCATAAGTTTCGCTCTGAAAGTTACACAACAACAGTGGTGCTAGATAAGTATTTCTGATCAGCAGATAGCTTTCACGAGTTGATTAGCAAATAGACTGCATAATAAATAAAAGAAAGGTGGTTAACTGAGTCAATTAGCAGATGGTACAGAAAAAGTTTTTATTTAGTCAATTAGCAGATAGCCTACACAATTAATAATGAAAAATTTTCAAGCTTATTCAATTAAGTTGCTGTCTGGAATAATTAAAGGAAATACTGTTAATTGAGTCAATTAACAGACATTAATTGAGTCAATTAACAGACATTCTACATACTTAGTAAATAAAATTTTTAAAACTGATAAAATTAAATTTCTATCTGGATTAAAGAAAATATGCTTAATTGTGTCAATTAGTAGAGAGTCTACAGAAGTAATAATGAAATATTTTGAAACTGAAGCAATCAAGTTGCTGTCTGCAGTAATTAAAAAAAAGATTGTGAATTGAGTTAATGAGCTGATAGTTCACATAATTAATAATGAAAAATTTGCAAATTTAATCAATTAAACTCAGCAATTGAGTTGCTGTCTGCAGTAATTAAAAGAGAGATTGTGAATTGAGTTAATGAGCTGATAGTTCACATAATTAATAATGAAAAATTTGCAAATTTAATAAATTAAACTGCTGTTTGGAAAAATTTAAGGAGATATTTTTAATTGAGTCAATTAGCAGATGAACTATAGAAGAAATAATGAAAAAATCGGAAACTGAATCAATTAAGTTGCTGTTGGGAATAATTTATGAGAATGTTGTTAATTGAATGAAATAGTAGATAGTCTATAGAATCAATAAGGAAAAATTTGCAAACTGAATTAGTTAAGTTTTTGCCAGAAATATGAAAAGAAAAATTTTAATTGAGTCAATTAGTAGATAGTCTGCACAATCAGTAATGGGAAAATTTTTAATTGAATCAATTAAGTTACTGTATGAAAATATTAAAGAAAATATTGTTAATTGAGTCAATTAGCTGATAATCTACACAATTAGCAATGGAAAATCATTTAATTGAATCAATTAAGAAAATTACACTTCATTTAGGCATTTATTCTCAAGAGCTTTATACATAAATTTTCTCAGTGTAAGAAAATATTGCAGCTTTTAATCTTCCCTTTTTACAAACTTTCAAATCATTGGCATATGCGCTTGCGCACATTGCTTAGATATTTACAGTGAATAAGCATTTGAAATTAATGAAAAGAAACCAACAAATAGTCACAACGAACCGGTTACTGGCGGTCAACCACGGGAAGCGAAACCAACAATTTTCAAATGCACATAAATTCATACCTACATACTATATGTACTCCATAGCTGCGTGCATGCTCAGATAAGTATAAAAGTATAAAAGTTAGGTTAAGAAGAATCGCAATCTGTTGATTAGTACTCAAACTAACATACAGCAACATACACACTCATACACACGCATATGCACCTAGAATATTTGCCATTTACTCTACTCTACGCCTTTTTGTTGCTATAATGCCCCGTTCGGCTATGCCATGCTATGCATTACATACTTACATAGCCTTAGAGACCTTTTTGTTCGATTTGTGTGGTCAACAAACTCAATTGCAGTCAAGTGCAATGGCTAATAGCTAATGGCTAATGCACATGGCTAGTTTAGTTGGCGAACAAACTGAGATTAACCGAAGCGTTACCGAGAACACGACGGAACAAAAAACAACAACCCAACACTAGCCGCTTTGAAAACTGGAAAATCTATGCGACTGACAAGCTGGTGTGGAGCGATGTTACAAAGGTGTTGCAACAAACTGCTGAAAAGGGAATTGTTTTTGTTGCTGTTGTGCTGTTGTTGTTATTCATTTTGAGTTTTTGTTAGCCTCCCGAAGGTGTTGCGGGTAAAAACTTGCAGGAAGATCATTGCGCGGCTGTCAGGTGTAACCACAAAGGTGAATTGAATGGCAAGGCTAAATTGATCAACCGATAGCCGGACATAATTGAGCGAAGCGCGTAAAGGCTATGCGGTGTGCGGTGTGTTGTTGGCCGCCGATTGCACACCAATGCTTTTCATCTGCCGTCCTATGCTGGGTATGGCGTGTGCAGTGTTTGGCAAAGCGGAAAATCAGCGATATAATGTTATTACTTAATATAGTCAAAGGCTTTGGCTGGACAAATAAATGGAGAAAAAAAAACACGAATAGAAGGCGCTTTAAAATAAGTGAAACTTCAGCTGTAAGACAAGCAGAAACGAAGCTACATTTAGCGGCAAAGCAAGCAGAAACGAAGCTGGACATAGGGGATCGCGCAAGTTGTGAAACGTGGCGAATATTAAGCGACGCTAAACTAATTAATTACGGAAGAGTAGGAAACAGTCGCCGAAATCTGTTTGAGCACTATTGTGGGTGTACTGAGGATTGAGACATGTTAACCGTATTAAAGCCTTGGTTTAGTATAATACAGAGCTATAGAGGTTTGCGGCAGATCAGATGATCAAGTCCCGGCGAGTCCCGGTTTGCGATTTTTTGACAGCTGTTACTGAAATCATATTCGGTTTGGTGTGTCATTTTATACTACGGACCTACTCAATAGTCGGATGAGATAATCACCCAGCAGAGTCGATAACTTGAGCAATCATGGATCGGTTTGGCGCCGCGACTACTCTAGTGTATGCGCAGCCTCAAAGACGGCGTATAGTACGCACCGGACACGTTATTGCTGATGTGGAGCAGAGTATCGAAGAAGACCCGAATAAGCAAAGATTGGAGATCTATTTTACAGAGAACTGGGCAGAAAGATCTTAGTTTACGGACTTCTAAAATAAAACTCGTGCAAGAATTAAAGCCGAGTGAACACCGAGTGTGAGACAATGGATCCAAAAAGACATGGCCACCGCCCCGATCATCAGAAAACTTTGCTCGGCGATGAAGCTCTCTTTTGTACACATTTGGAGTGATGACCAGGTGCCGCAACATCCTCAAAAATTCACAGCTTGGTGTTCTATATGTGCAGAAGGAATCATTGGTCCATATCTCTTCAAAAATGAAACCCGGTAAGTCCATGGAAACGCTATAGGGCTATGGTTGATGAATTTTTTCATGCCTAAAGATGCCACCAGATATGTACCCCACAGCCAACGAACAATCAATATATAGAAGATTACTTTTGGTGAAAGCATTATCTTTCCTCGTGTGCCTCCAAGATCATGTGATTATCTACAGATAGATTATTTAATGTATGGTTTTGTGAAGTCGCTACGCAGATAAGCCCAAAGCGATTGACCCATTAGAAGCACCACTGTAAAAAGTGTACAAAAATTGGTAGTATCGAAGTATTTTATTCGAGCCAGCCGCGGGATCCCTTGCACGAAATAACTTTCTATATAATTAAACTAAATCCTTGGCCATGCGATTTATTCCTTCTCGAAAACCATATCTCTAAAAGAAAGCACTTTACTAAGACTTTATGAACATATGTGGTGCCTAAAGATGCCACCACATATGTACCCCACAGCCAACGAACAATCAATATATAGAAGATTACTTTTGGTGAAAGCATTATCTTTCCTCGTGTGCCTCCAAGATCATGTGATTATCTACAGATAGATTATTTAATGTATGGTTTTGTGAAGTCGCTACGCAGATAAGCCCAAAGCGATTGACCCATTAGAAGCACCACTGTAAAAAGTGTACAAAAATTGGTAGTATCGAAGTATTTTATTCGAGCCAGCCGCGGGATCCCTTGCACGAAATAACTTTCTATATAATTAAACTAAATCCTTGGCCATGCGATTTATTCCTTCTCGAAAACCATATCTCTAAAAGAAAGCACTTTACTAAGACTTTATGCATTTCTGAGAGTAAAACTGAATCACAGTAGAACTTCATTAATGTTATTTATATATGTATTCACCCTTCCAGTATCTAATTACCACGCCCATAGAACTCACTACACTCACTAGATATAATTAACATATCTACTTACACGTCAAACAAAGTTAAGTTCTGTGGTCTCGGTTTGATTGACTTTCATTTTCACTAAAATTGGCAAATCGATGGCAACGATAAAATCAGCACTAATTAGTGGTAAATGTAGTTTCCGTAAAATGTTTCGCGCGGAAGTACACCAAATGGGTAACAAGATAAGCCATAAGTTCAATTTACAGCTTTTAGCGAAAAGCAGCACATATATTTACAGAAATGACGACATACTTGAAAAAAGACGTTATATTTGTACCTTTTGTTGGGCAAATTGGTTTAAAATTCCACGTTTGTCGTATTATGTGATAAGATAATGAGGTTATGTTGCCTATATGTTGGTATTGATTGAGAAATTATTCGTTTTTTTTATAACAAAGCGTTCTATTTAAACCCTGCTGGAAATTGTGGGTTTGTGGGAAACTAGTCTTAAATATTTTCAGTCAGTTTTGAAACTTAGCGATGCTAGATGTTCTGCCGTTTCATAGTTCATGCCGTTTCATAGTTCATCCTTCAGAATACTGTGACGCGAATTCAATAGGTTATGTCGTCTCACTATCGATACCTTTTTCCAGTTTCTCATACCAAAGTTCCAAATATTTTAAGCGCTACCTTGCTATTGCTGGACAAGTGTGCAAGAGCTGCTCTCACACCTTTCCCTGGTCCCTGCTCTTGACGTCTTCTGCAGTCATCTCGAACTGTCAGCCATATTTTGCAGGCTTATGCTACCACTAGACTGTTAACAGTTACGCCAACATGTTATTGTAGTATCTTCTATCAGGAATAATTAGAAATATTGTGAATTATTGATCTTGAGCTTTGCACAGGACCTTTGCTGCATTGCATCCAGTTAGAACATTCTATCGAATTTTAACCTGCTATTTGTTCAGATCAGCGTAAAGACAATGCGTATGTTCACTAATATCAGTCATGCCATCCGAAAATAGTCTGACACCATTCTTTACAACCCGTTCACTATCTCTTGGAGAGCATCAGGCTAGGTCAGGTTATGTTATACTAGACAGATATGACGGCATATTTAGACCTACTGGTACTTAGTAACATCAGATTGAGGTTCAATTTAATTTGAGGAGAAGAATTCCTCACACAGGACGTGAACGTTTTTTTCTAGCTTTAAGAGCGGCTTGATGTCTACGTTTGAAACTTCGTCCACTCCTTTGAACTCCGTTGCGTCTAGATATTTTAGTCCGAACAAAAGCATAGGAGGTTTACGAACGTCTCTCTCACGTTAACTTCTCTGCACTTTCAGTAGATTGTGACTTGTTAAGCTGACAACAGCCATCCGGCTTCTCTTTCGAAGTGAGTCTGAAGCCAGCGCGTTTTCCTAAGCGTATTTTGCACATGAACTTAGCGATGCTGCATGTATTTAAGGTATTTCATCACGCCCTGATCCCTGATCGATATCGTTCTTAGTGATTTCCGTATTTTCTGAACTTGTTCGGTAGCCAAGCGGGTTGCACTTTTGACAATCCAATCAGCTGCTTTGTTTACTGGAACTCCTTCGTAGCCTGGAACCCTGTGTTGCCATTTCTTAGGGGTGTTTTCAAGTAACGTTTCTACATGTTGTCCGACACACCAAAATACCGGAAATTGTGGTTGTGAACATTGAAAGACCAGAAGCAGTGATGATGTTATTTCCGCTTTTCAATTTTTAACTTGATAACATTTAATTAACAGAAATAGTGCATTGTTTACTACGATAAGAGAAGAGATACCAGGGTATATGTTCTGAATCAAAAGGAAGAGATATGAAAGTTTAAATAAACAAGTATTAGAATTTTTTTTCTTTTAATTTTGTAGTTGAGGACGCTATATTAAACAAGGCGAGAAGAGTTGAGAAAGTTGAACAGAAAAATTCCAACAGCTTGCTGAGCGCGATGGAGGCGATGTGATCCCTGTCCACGCAGTTGGATCTAATGGTCTTGAGCCTGTTTCTATAAATTCCTGGGCAATCTAGAATCTGGTGTTCTGGAGTTTCCGGTTCCAGTTGCTAAAGCCGGCAGTTTGTGCAAGAGACTATGCCCATGTTGGACAAGTGAAAGAGAAACGAAATTTGTCTCGGGGAAAGTTGATCATATCTCTAAACCTTGCATCGTGTTCAAAGCGGTAGATCCATAATATACAAAGTTCCTACTCACTCCTCACAGAAAAGACTGCCGAAACAAAGCCTAAAACATTTAAGACCAACATGGACACTGGAAGAGGTTTCGACAGTAAGGCCACAGAAGTTATTGCCTAGTGCACAGTGTAGAGCGCGACAAAGAAACGGATTTTTTTTTATTTATATAGCATATAACTCAAACCAATCTATTGTTTACGGTATGAGATCAGATTCGAACCAAAAAACCAGAATTTTGACAGAAAGAACTAAAGTCCATACAGATAGAGGTAAAACATTACCATATTAAATTAGGTTTCATACTAGAAGTATTTTGAAAGAAGTTAGCCAATATAGAGAAGAACCTATACGAATTTTGAAAGACGAAGAGAGGGCTCAATTATTTTACAGAAATTTATCATACTCGCAACGCCAAAAGTTTTAAAGGGATCTGTGAAATTTTAGGTCACAACATATTTAATATTAAAATTGCAAGCAAATTCAATATAATCATTGCATGGTAATAAAATATAACAGTAAATATATAAAAACGGCCTGCTGATGTCATAAAATAGCGTTAATTCCATGATCAATATGCGTAGAAATGGATTTAATAAATCATAAAACCAAAAGGCGGAAAAAAATTATTAAAATTATAGAAAAAAAAAGAAACAAAAATAATAAAATAAAATGAAATACACAATTTCATATAATACTCAGAAAATAACACAATAACAAAAAAAAAAATAATTGTAATAAAAAGTATGGCAACATTCATATAAAATATACAGAAAATGCCGGCATAAAAGGCACTGCGATAAATATCAGCCAAAAGAACGAATAAATGAAAACAACAATAATCAATTATAATAAATTTATTAACATGCAACATTAATGCCGCTGTCACTTGCCACACATTTTTTAAATAACCGTAAAATCCATTACAAAGTGTAAACGCAAAATATGTGCGATAAAAAAGTCTGCACCTTAATTAAATTATGCAACAACAGCCTTAACAGCTGCGACACTATTGTTAAAGGATCAATTCGGATGTCGCTAGTTAAGTGTGTAATTAGTGAACTGAGTGCTACAGCCAAGGATAATAATATGGTTGACGCGAATGGCTGACCAGCATAATTGGACACTAAGTTATGCTTTCAATTAATGGTTGGCGGTCTGAAATGCGACGAACCGCAAGCAATTCAATAAATAAATTACAACGTGACCAGTGGTTGTTGAGGGGTATTTTAAAATCACACAACGTAATTGTGGAGAGACAATTTAGAGTATTTTAAAATCACACAACGTGAAACAAAGAATTTGTTTTAAAATTGTATTTCTAACCAAATTGCATATGCCGTTTCATCGTTGCGAATGTTGGAAAAGGCTTTCGATAATTCAGTTTTATCAAAAACAGAACATTACGAGTGGTACAAAGCTTTCACAGAAGGACGAGAGATCATTGAAGACATGCCTCGTTTCTGGAGGGATTTCAACTGATAAAGATCTTAAAACAGTGAAAGATATGTTACTTGAAAGTATTAGAGAAACGGCTAGAAAGTACAATATGTCTCCCGAGTCCGCTCGAATTATTTTAGTGGATATTTTGGGTAAGAAACTTTTTCCTGCTCGACTCGCCCCGAAAAAGATGAATTTTTTTTTTTAAAGAGTAATGTAAACCGATCTCCGTGGAAATGAGAACTGCTGAAGAGACAGGGGTTTATGAGTTTGACATACAAAAAACGTCAACCAACATCGGAATGGCGGGGAAAAAGAGTAGAAACCAAAACAAACGACGCCGAAGCCGCTCGAAAATCAAGATGATGCTCATTGTTTTTTTTTTTCGATATTCGCGGTTTGGTGCATTATACATTTTTTTCTGAAGGTTAATAGTCAATAAGGCGTCCTACTTGGCCATATTGAGATAAAAATCGCTGAAAGAGTCGAAAGTCATTCCAAAAAGTGCTTATAAAAAATGTTTCGAGAATTGAAAAACTCATTGACGTAAGTCTATTACAACTGCTGGAGATTACTTTGAAGGCGACAAAATAAATACTGATGAATACCGAAATGTTT
The DNA here is from genome assembly GCF_001853355.1 of Bactrocera latifrons. Lineage (NCBI taxonomy): Eukaryota > Metazoa > Arthropoda > Insecta > Diptera > Tephritidae > Bactrocera > Bactrocera latifrons. The sequence goes on along the minus strand of NW_017537523.1, from coordinate 244,529 downwards.
GCATTTTATTTCCGATTTCCGCGGACTTTTATGTCACAATGTAAACGATATAAATTTAACCGGTTGTTTGAAATGCATATATTAGGTATATGTGGGGTACTAGGGTTAATATTTGGTATATTGGATGGATAGCATTGTAGGTTAGGTTGCGTTGAGGGATCGATCGTAAAAGAGATCTCACTGGAACAGCTAGAACTCCAGTCCCTTGTATTACTAAAAACTTTAAATAATGAATCATAAGATCCTTGCAAATCCCCAAATCGTTTTAGTTTAGTAAGAATTTATTGAGACGTTGGTTATGTCTTTTGGTTCGCCGATGATAAGACTGTAGAAATGTTTCATCTTTAGTATTGTAAAGGCTGGACAGGAGAAGAAAGCGTCTGGATGTTTTCACCTACCCTTTGAAAACTTGCGTCCTCCAAGAATTTTATCTCTACCATGAATACCTATTAGAAGAACTTTGCTAGGGGCGAGTAGCTTATAAGATCTTCTGCATCCTCCGCATATTATACCTGTGTATGGGATGTAAGTGTGGGTGCTTTTTGCTCACTTTGATAATATAACAAAAATATCAAGACAATGCAATGAACCAAATTTGGTTCAAATTCGTCGAGTAGTGTCTTAAATATAGGATTTCACTTTAAGGTGTTACTGTTTAGCCCGAAAGCTTAAAGCACATATCCACACAGGAAATAGTCTAACGGTGTGATATCACACGATCTTGGTCGCCAATCGAACGACCCAATACGTGAAGTTATCTGGTCACCGAAGTGTTCTCTCAATAAAATGGATGTCCTTGTATATTACCGACCCAATACTAATAAATTATAGCTTCGTACGTTCGGTCCGTTAATGTTCGCTATTATACCATATAACAGAGTAATGCTTCTCTTCGAATAAACTTTACTGGATCTTATATGAAGGATGGAAACTACTCGCAAACTATTTCAGAAGTACAGTCATGCAAATGTGAGATCTATCGTAATTTATATAAAATATGGCAACACTTCATGCATAGCCTCTTATCTTGAGCAGTGATAGCGACATAAATATCTGTGCGGTACTTAAGTCACCGCAGCTCTTACCCCGTCACTTTCCTGTAATAAACATAATGCTTCCGCTTAGTAAAATTCCGTTCGAAGTTAAGTGGATTTCAAATTAGCTAGAAGTAAGATATCTACCACTGATAAGCACAAATTTTTACTATTAATTTCCCTTCACACTTGCGAAGTTACCTCGATAACTCAGCGCCAGGTCGCGTCACTATCGAATGAGAAATTGACTTGACCATTCTTGTGCTGTAAAAATGTCAGGCGAATCGGATCGGCTATTGTTTTAACCTCGTATGAAAGCGAGCGTGTCAGCGGATTTCAGAAAAAAAGAGCATACATTTCACCTACTGTCTTTGATAATATTTTATATTAGCGCAAACCGAAACAGTGTTTGGGTCGTTTGGACATCGTCGATGAAACAGGGATTATCTGGTCAAGACATCAGACACCAAAAAATCGCAAAGGTCTTGACCACCGTTTTATGTAATTTTTGTAAAGCGATTAGATTTTTATGTACCTGAACAGGGTATACTAAATTTGCCAAGAAGTTTCCACCACCTAAAGATAAATGTCGGGGGCCATATACAATTTTTTTTTATAAACGACGGAGACCCTATAAAATATATAAATGATCAGCTTTATGAATTGAATCCATTTATCCAAGTACGTATATTCGTACGAGCAAGTCCCTCAGCTTTTGAGATATCCATATGAAATTTTTCACACATTCTTTCTTGGTCAAGAAACTTCTCATGTGTCGAAAATGTCGATATCGGACAACTTTATCACATAGCTGCCATACAAACTGAACTATCGGAATCAAGTTCTTGTATGGGAACCTTTTTTTTTATTTTTAAAGGGTATAACAGCTTCAGTGCAACCGTTAACATGTTGTTTCTTGTTGTTTTTTCGAATTCATTTTGGGACATTGATACTATTCCAAAATTTAAATTTTTTTATACTCTCGCAACAAAGTTGCTAARGAGAGTATTAYAGTTTTGTKCACATAACGGTTSTTTGTAAGTCCTAAAACTAAAAGARTCAGATATAGGGTTAWATATACCAAMGTGATCAGGGTKACGAGTAGAGTTGAAATCCGGATGTCTGTCTGTCCGTCCGTCCGTCCGTGCAAGCTGTAACTTGAGTAAAAATTGAGATATCATGATGAAACTTGGTACACGTATTTCTTGGCTCCATAAGAAGGTTAAGTTCGAAGATGGGCAAAATCGGCCCACTGCCACGCCCACAAAATGTCGAAAACCAAAAACCTATAAAATGTCATAACTAAGCCGTAAATAAAGATATTAAAATGAAATTTGGCACAAAGGATCGCATTAAGGAGGGCCATAATTTTTTGGAAAAGTGGGCGTGGCCCCGCCCCCTACTAAGTTTTTTGTACATATCTCGGAAACTGCTAAAGCTATGTCAACCAAACTCTATAGAGTCGTTTCCTTCAGGCATTTTCATATACAGCTCAAAAGTGGAAGAAATCGGATAATAATCACACCCACCTCCCATACAAAGGTTATGTTGAAAATCACTAAAAGGGCGTTAACCGACTAACAAAAAACGTCAGAAACACTAAATTTTACGGAAGAAATGGCAGAAGGAAGCTGCACGCAGACTTTTTTAAAAATTGCAAATGGGAGTGGCATCACCCACTTATGGACCAAAAACCATATCTCAGGAACTACTCAACCGATTTCAATGAAATTCGGTATATAATATTTTCTTAACACCTTGATGAAAACATGTACGAAATATGGGTGAAATCGGTATACAACTTCCATTACTTCCAATGTAACGCTATTTTGAATTCCACCTCATGTCTTCTCTGTATAATATATACATTAGGAACCAATGATGATAGCGGAATAAAAGTGTACACAAATACGTTATTTGAGCTGAGGTATCCCTTGTGGAAAAATTGTCGTGATCGGACTATAACTTTTCAAGGTCCCTGATATCGAACACGAAGAACTCAGTGCCTAACCTAACCTAACCTAATTTTTCACTGAAAATATCGGTAAATCGCTCAGAGATTTTCATGTAATTCAGAGGGCATCATTTTTATACTCTCGCAATAAAGTTGTTAATAACGGTATCTATCGTCAGGTATATGTTTACATATACCAAAGTGATCAGGGTGACGAGTAGAGTTGATATCCGGATGTCTGTCTATCCGTCCGTGCAAGCTATAACTTGAGTAGAAGTTGAGATATCTTGATGAAACTTGTCATGCGAGAGTATAAAATGTTCGTTGACACCCGAACTTAGCCCTCCCTTACTTGTTTTATATCAAGTACATATCGCACCGCCCTTGTATACACATAAGTATGGACTTGTTTATACCAAAACAACAGGAACAACAGTTTGTATAGATTGTTCTTTGCGGTTTTGCGTTTTTACACGGTCAGTAAATAAATAAATATTTATGCTCGTTGGCCATTAAACGCCCAACCGATGGCCTTGTCGTTGCCGCGTTCTTTGCTTAAAATTGCGATGAGCAATCCGGCGATGCTTTATGCTTTTGCGGTGCTAAGCGGCCAAACACATAATTAACATATTTTATGATAATTATTGTTGTTATTGTTGTGCATCATGCGTATCTTGTTGCCGGCGAATTGATTACATGCGGTATTGATGAAGTGCGCTGTTGTAAGGCAGCGCTAATAAACCCAGCGCAGCTAGAGTACATATATGCATATGTATGTTCGTGTGTAGATATATAGATATAATATTTTATATTTACACTGTTGCTGCTGATGAATTGATTAATTATGCACACATCATTAATTATGCATGAATTGGCACGCATACTAGCGCCAGTATGCGTGCGTATGTGTGTGTGCTTTAGCGTTGCCCCTATTTAGCTATCTAGAGCCACTGTCTGTCGTCTAAATATACTTAAATGCGGGTAGTAGGGATAGTGTCGGTGGCAACAACAACAACATACAACATTTTCTCTGCATAAATCAGAGCTTTGCTTGAATCTGTGCGGCGGTAGCTGTGGAGGCAGCGACATGCCTCGATTGTTGTTGCTACAACAAAGTGTTAATATATTGGCGCTGCTCTAAATTGAGTTCAGCAACAACAACAGCAATAAGAATAACAACAATGTCGCATAAAATTAATTTGTATTGCATGCAGATGCCCACCCACAGCACGTCAACTGTTGGCGTTCATATACATAGATATGTGTCTATGAAATTATGTGTGTGTGTGTATGTTTGAAAACATATGGGTGTGTGGGTGTGTGTATATGTGCTTTGCCAGCATAAGGACATACGCTACAATGATTAATTTGAATCGAACTGCCATCGGTAGCGCCCGAAAATGTAACGAAATTCTTTCATTGGATTTTGCGTTTTTGTACAACAACTAATAAGCATGCAAAAAAAAAATTTTGCGAAGCTTATTGTTGTTGTTTATTTTTCGGAAAATGTTTAACTGTGATGTATATAAACAATTTTGCAAAGTTTATTTTTGCAGTTGGTTTGTGGGAGAGCACCAATATTCATATTCGAAAATTCGATGTAACGCTTAAATGAATTCGCAAACTAGCAAATAATTCTAAAACAGCGGAGTTGATTACTGTGACAGTATCATAAAGTAAAGCAAAAATATTATCTAGAACGAAAACAACAAAAACTAAAATTAACTATGTGATCTGCTCAGTACATGTGTAGATATTTAGATATATGTAAGTATAGTGTATACCATATGGTTATAAAAGTAGTTCTTATACTCTCGCAACAAAGTTGCTAAAAAGGGTATTATAGTTTTGTTCACATAACGGTTGTTTGTAAGTCCT